>NW_027189140.1:3666478-3780820 GCF_040958095.1 Procambarus clarkii
CTTTCAATATCTTACACAGTATTTTAACGAGAAACAAATAGTTGATTGAAAATTAGGTATTTAAGGTTAATTTCTAACCAATTATATGTTTGCATCATTTTTATGGTATATATAAGGAATTAATAACAATAAACTGAAAATTAACAAAAACGTGAAAAACGGCAAAATATTGCCTAATTCGATGATATTTTGTTTAAATCACATAAGGGAAAAGGAAAAGGATAAACGTCAAAATATTGCTAAATTCGATGATTTTTAGTACAAAACAAAATGCAAGAAAACTTGCCAAAAAATGCAATATTATGCGAAATTCTGAGATTTGAAGGCCAAATCATATATCGTGAGAAAACATGAAGTAGTATCGAAATATTGGTAAAAGCGAATATATTTACGTAAAATCACACTACATGAAAAACGTGAAAAAAGTCACTATATTACCAAATTTGAGTATTTTAACTTCAAATTATAAGGCGAGGTTTCGTATTACTAATATCCCAAAAAAGACATATTAAAATGTTGTTTCCAATACAAATGATAAAAATCGATGTGTTTTCATTAGAATTAACTAAAATGTTCCTGATTTTCCGTTTATATTACCAATGGAAGATGTACACGTAAAACCGCTCTAATCCAGCTGAAACGTCGATATATGCAATAAAAACAGAACTTCTCCCCTTTCAATATCTTACACAGTATTTTAACGAGAAACAAATAGTTGATTGAAAATTGAGTATTTAAGGTTCCTGATTTTCCGTTAATATTACCAATGGAAGATGCACACGTAAAACCGCTCTACTCCGGCTGAAACGTCGATATATGCAATAAAAACAGAACTTCTCCCCTTTCAATATCTTACACAGTATTTTAACGAGAAACAAATAGTTGATTGAAAATTAAGTATTTAAGGTTAATTTCTAACCAATTATGTGTTTGCATCATTTTTATCGTATATATAATAAATCAATAACAATAAACTGAAAATTCACAAAAACGTGGAAAAACTGCAAAATATTGCCTAATTCCTTCATATTTTGTTTAAATCACATAAAGGAAAAGGGGGATGATAAACGTCAAAATATTGCTAAATTCGATGATTTTTAGTACAAAACAAAATGCAAGAAAACTTGCCAAAAAATGCAATATTATGCGAAATTCTGAGATTTGAAGGCCAAATCATATATCGTGAGAAAACATGAAGTAGTATCGAAATATTAGTTAAAACGAATATATTTACGTAAAATCACACTACATGAAAAACGTGAAAAAAGTCACTATATTATCAAATTTGAGGAGTTTAACTTCAAATTATATGGCGAGGTTTCGTATTACTTAGATCCCAGAAAAGACATATTAAAATGTTGTTTCCAATACAAATGATAAAAATCAATGTGTTTTCATTAGAATTTACTAAAATGTTCCTGATTTTATGTTTATATAACCAATGGAAGATGTACAAGTAAAACCGCTCTAATCCGGCTGAAACGTCGATATATGCAATAAAAACAGAACTTTTCCCCTTTTAAATATCTTACACAGTATCTTAACGAGAAACAAATAGTTGGTTGAAAATAAAGTATTTATGGATAATTTCTAACCAATTATGTGTTTGCATCATTTTTATGGTATATATATTGAATTAATAACAAAAAACTGAAAATTTACAGAAACGTGAAATAACGGCAAAATATTGCCTAATTCGATGATATTTTGTTTAAATCACATAAGGGAAAAGGGGGATGATGAACGACAAAATATTGCTAAATTCGATGATTTTTTATACAAACCAAATGCAGGAAAACTAGCTAAAAAATGTAATATTATGAGAAATTCTGAGATTTCAAAGCTAAATCACATATCGTGAGAAAACATTAAGTAGTATCGAAATATTGGTATAAACGAATATATTTACGTAAAATCACACTACATGAAAAACGTGAAAAAAGTCACTACATTACCAAATTTGAGGATTTTAACTTCAAATTATAAAGCGAGGTTTCGTATCATTTAGATCCTAGAAAAGACATATTAAAATGTTGGTTCCAGTACAAATGATAAAAATCGATGTGTTTTCATTAGAATTAACTAAAATGTTCCTGATTTTCCGTTTATATTACCAATGGAAGATGTACACGTAAAACCGCTCTAATCCAGCTGAAACGTCGATATATGCAATAAAAACAGAACTTCTCCCCTTTCAATATCTTACACAGTATTTTAACGAGAAACAAATAGTTGATTGAAAATTGAGTATTTAAGGTTCCTGATTTTCCGTTAATATTACCAATGGAAGATGCACACGTAAAACCGCTCTACTCCGGCTGAAACGTCGATATATGCAATAAAAACAGAACTTCTCCCCTTTCAATATCTTACACAGTATTTTAACGAGAAACAAATAGTTGATTGAAAATTAAGTATTTAAGGTTAATTTCTAACCAATTATGTGTTCATAGTATTTTAACGAGAAACAAATAGTTGTTTAAAAATTAAGTATTTAAGGTTCCTGATTTTCCGTTTATATTACCAATGGAAGATGTACACTTAAACCCCGCTCTACTCCGGCTGAAACGTCGATATATGCAATAAAAACAGAACATCTCCCCTTTCAATATCTTACACAGTATTTTAACGAGAAACAAATAGTTGATTGAAAATTAAGTATTTAAGTTTAATTTCGAACCAATTATGTGTTTGCATCATTTTTATCGTATATATAATAAATCAATAACAATAAACTGAAAATTCACAAAAACGTGGAAAACTGCAAAATATTGCCTAATTCCATCATATTTTGTTTAAATCACATAAAGGAAAAGGGGGATGATAAACGTCAAAATATTGCTAAATTCGATGATTTTTAGTACAAAACCAAATGCATGAAAACTTGCCAAAAAATGCAATATTATGCGAAATTCTGAGATTTGAAGGCCAAATCATATATCGTGAGAAAACATGAAGTAGTATCGAAATATTAGTAAAAACGAATATATTTACGTAAAATCACACTACATGAAAAACGTGAAAAAAGTCACTATATTACCAAATTTGAGGATTTTAACTTCAAATTATAAAGCGAGGTTTCGTATCATTTAGTTCCTAGAAAAGACATATTAAAATGTTGGTTCCAGTACAAATGATAAAAATCGATGTGTTTTCATTAGAATTAACTAAAATGTTCCTGATTTTCAGTTTATATTACCAATGGAAGATGTACACGTAAAACCGCGCTAATCCAGCTGAAACGTCGATATATGCAATAAAAACAGAACTTCTCCACTTTCAATATAATACACAGTATTTTAACGAGAAACAAATAGTTGATTGAAAATTAAGTATTTAAGGTTCCTGATTTTCCGTTTATAGTACCAATGGAAGATGTACACTTAAACCCCGCTCTACTCCGGCTGAAACGTCGATATATGCAATAAAAATAGAACATCTCCCCTTTCAATATCTTACACAGTATTTTAACGAGAAACAAATAGTTGATTGAAAATTAGGTATTTAAGGTTAATTTCTAACCAATTATATGTTTGCATCATTTTTATCGTATATATAAGGAATTAATAACAATAAACTGAAAATTCACAAAAACGTGAAAAACGCCAAAATATTGCCTAATTCGATGATATTTTGTTTAAATCACATAAGGGAAAAGGAAAAGGATAAACGTCAAAATATTGCTAAATTCGATGATTTTTAGTACAAAACAAAATGCAAGAAAACTTGCCAAAAAATGCAATATTATGCGAAATTCTGAGATTTGAAGGCCAAATCATATATCGTGAGAAAACATGAAGTAGTATCGAAATATTGGTAAAAGCGAATATATTTACGTAAAATCACACTACATGAAAAACGTGAAAAAAGTCACTATATTACCAAATTTGAGTATTTTAACTTCAAATTATAAGGAGAGGTTTCGTATTACTAATATCCCAAAAAAGACATATTAAAATGTTGTTTCCAATACAAATGATAAAAATCGATGTGTTTTCATTAGAATTAACTAAAATGTTCCTGATTTTCAGTTTATATTACCAATGGAAGATGTACACGTAAAACCGCTCTAATCCAGCTGCAACGTCGATATATGCAATAAAAACAGAACTTCTCCCCTTTCAATATCTTACACAGTATTTTAACGAGAAACAAATAGTTGATTGAAAATTGAGTATTTAAGGTTCCTGATTTTCCGTTAATATTACCAATGGAAGATGCACACGTAAAACCGCTCTACTCCGGCTGAAACGTCGATATATGCAATAAAAACAGAACTTCTCCCCTTTCAATATCTTACACAGTATTTTAACGAGAAACAAATAGTTGATTGAAAATTAAGTATTTAAGGTTAATTTCTAACCAATTATGTGTTTGCATCATTTTTATCGTATATATAATAAATCAATAACAATAAACTGAAAATTCACAAAAACGTGGAAAAACTGCAAAATATTGCCTAATTCCTTCATATTTTGTTTAAATCACATAAAGGAAAAGGGGGATGATAAACGTCAAAATATTGCTAAATTCGATGATTTTTAGTACAAAACAAAATGCAAGAAAACTTGCCAAAAAATGCAATATTATGCGAAATTCTGAGATTTGAAGGCCAAATCATATATCGTGAGAAAACATGAAGTAGTATCGAAATATTAGTTAAAACGAATATATTTACGTAAAATCACACTACATGAAAAACGTGAAAAAAGTCACTATATTATCAAATTTGAGGAGTTTAACTTCAAATTATATGGCGAGGTTTCGTATTACTTAGATCCCAGAAAAGACATATTAAAATGTTGTTTCCAATACAAATGATAAAAATCAATGTGTTTTCATTAGAATTTACTAAAATGTTCCTGATTTTATGTTTATATAACCAATGGAAGATGTACAAGTAAAACCGCTCTAATCCGGCTGAAACGTCGATATATGCAATAAAAACAGAACTTTTCCCCTTTTAAATATCTTACACAGTATCTTAACGAGAAACAAATAGTTGGTTGAAAATAAAGTATTTATGGATAATTTCTAACCAATTATGTGTTTGCATCATTTTTATGGTATATATATTGAATTAATAACAATAAACTGAAAATTTACAGAAACGTGAAATAACGGCAAAATATTGCCTAATTCGATGATATTTTGTTTAAATCACATAAGGGAAAAGGGGGATGATGAACGACAAAATATTGCTAAATTCGATGATTTTTTATACAAACCAAATGCAGGAAAACTAGCTAAAAAATGTAATATTATGCGAAATTCTGAGATTTCAAAGCTAAATCACATATCGTGAGAAAACATTAAGTAGTATCGAAATATTGGTATAAACGAATATTTTTACGTACAATCACACTACATGAAAAACGTGAAAAAAGTCACTACATTACCAAATTTGAGGATTTTAACTTCAAATTATAAAGCGAGGTTTCGTATCATTTAGATCCTAGAAAAGACATATTAAAATGTTGGTTCCAGTACAAATGATAAAAATCGATGTGTTTTCATTAGAATTAACTAAAATGTTCCTGATTTTCCGTTTATATTACCAATGGAAGATGTACACGTAAAACCGCTCTAATCCAGCTGAAACGTCGATATATGCAATAAAAACAGAACTTCTCCCCTTTCAATATCTTACACAGTATTTTAACGAGAAACAAATAGTTGATTGAAAATTGAGTATTTAAGGTTCCTGATTTTCCGTTAATATTACCAATGGAAGATGCACATGTAAAACCGCTCTACTCCGGCTGAAACGTCGATATATGCAATAAAAACATAACTTCTCCCCTTTCAATATCTTACACAGTATTTTAACGAGAAACAAATAGTTGATTGAAAATTAAGTATTTAAGGTTAATTTCTAACCAATTATGTGTTTGCATCATTTTTATCGTATATATAATAAATCAATAACAATAAACTGAAAATTCACAAAAACGTGGAAAAACTGCAAAATATTGCCTAATTCCATCATATTTTGTTTAAATCACATAAAGGAAAAGGGGGATGATAAACGTCAAAATATTGCTAAATTCGATGATTTTTAGTACAAAACAAAATGCAAGAAAACTTGCCAAAAAATGCAATATTATGCGAAATTCTGAGATTTGAAGGCCAAATCAAATATCGTGAGAAAACATGAAGTAGTATCGAAATATTAGTAAAAACGAATATATTTACGTAAAATCACACTAAATGAAAAACGTGAAAAAATCACTATATTACCAAATTTGAGGATTTTAACTTCAAATTATAAAGCGAGGTTCCGTATCATTTAGTTCCTAGAAAAGACATATTAAAATGTTGGTTCCAGTACAAATGACAAAAATCGATGTGTTTTCATTAGAATTAACTAAAATGTTCCTGATTTTCAGTTTATATTACCAATGGAAGATGTACACGTAAAACCGCTCTAATCCAGCTGAAACGTCGATATATGCAATAAAAACAGAACTTCTCCCCTTTCAATATAATACACAGTATTTTAACGAGAAACAAATAGTTGATTGAAAATTAAGTATTTAAGGTTCCTGATTTTCCGTTTATATTACCAATGGAAGATGTACACTTAAACCCCGCTCTACTCCGGCTGAAACGTCGATATATGCAATAAAAACAGAACATCTCCCCTTTCAATATCTTACACAGTATTTTAACGAGAAACATATAGTTGATTGAAAATTTGGTATTTAAGGTTAATTTCTAACCAATTATATGTTTGCATCATTTTTATCGTATATATAAGGAATTAATAACAATAAACTGAAAATTCACAAAAACGTGAAAAACGGCAAAATATTGCCTAATTCGATGATATTTTGTTTAAATCACATAAGGGAAAAGATAAGGATAAACGTCAAAATATTGATAATTCGATGATTTTTAGTACAAAACAAAATGCAAGAAAACTTGCCAAAAAATGCAATATTATGCGAAATTCTGAGATTTGAAGGCCAAATCATATATCGTGAGAAAACATGAAGTAGTATCGAAATATTGGTAAAACGAATATATTTACGTAAAATCACACTACATGAAAAACGTGAAAAAAGTCACAATATTACCAAATTTGAGTATTTTAACTTCAAATTAAAAGGCGAGGTTTCGTATTACTAACATCCCAAAAAAGACATATTAAAATGTTGTTTCCAATACAAATGATAAAAATCGATGTATTTCATTAGAATTAACTAATATGTTCCTGATTTTCCGTTTATATTACCAATGGAAGATGTACACGTAAAACCGCTCTAATCCAGCTGAAACGTCGATATATGCAATAAAAACAGAACTTCTCCCCTTTCAATATCTTACACAGTATTTTAACGAGAAACAAATAGTTGATTGAAAATTGAGTATTTAAGGTTCCTGATTTTCCGTTAATATTACCAATGGAAGATGCACACGTAAAACCGCTCTACTCCGGCTGAAACGTCGATATATGCAATAAAAACAGAACTTCTCCCCTTTCAATATCTTACACAGTATTTTAACGAGAAACAAATAGTTGATTGAAAATTAAGTATTTAAGGTTAATTTCTAACCAATTATGTGTTTGCATCTTTTTTATCGTATATATAATAAATCAATAACAATAAACTGAAAATTCACAAAAACGTGGAAAAACTGCAAAATATTGCCTAATTCCTTCATATTTTGTTTAAATCACATAAAGGAAAAGGGGGATGATAAACGTCAAAATATTGCTAAATTCGATGGTTTTTAGTACAAAACAAAATGCAAGAAAACTTGCCAAAAAATGCAATATTATGCGAAATTCTGAGATTTGAAGGCCAAATCATATATCGTGAGAAAACATGAAGTAGTATCGAAATATTGGTAAAAACGAATATATTTACGTAAAATCACACTACATGAAAAACGTGAAAAAAGTCACAATATTACCAAATTTGAGTATTTTAACTTCAAATTATAAGGCGAGGTTTCGTATTACTAATATCCCAAAAAAGACATATTAAAATGTTGTTTCCAATACAAATGATAAAAATCGATGTGTTTTCATTAGAATTAACTAAAATGTTCCTGATTTTCCGTTTATATTACCAATGGAAGATGTACACGTAAAACCGCTCTAATCCAGCTGAAACGTCGATATATGCAATAAAAACAGAACTTCTCCCCTTTCAATATCTTACACAGTATTTTAACGAGAAACAAATAGTTGATTGAAAATTGAGTATTTAAGGTTCCTGATTTTCCGTTAATATTACCAATGGAAGATGCACACGTAAAACCGCTCTACTCCGGCTGAAACGTCGATATATGCAATAAAAACAGAACTTCTCCCCTTTCAATATCTTACACAGTATTTTAACGAGAAACAAATAGTTGATTGAAAATTAAGTATTTAAGGTTAATTTCTAACCAATTATGTGTTTGCATCTTTTTTATCGTATATATAATAAATCAATAACAATAAACTGAAAATTCACAAAAACGTGCAAAAACTGCAAAATATTGCCTAATTCCTTCATATTTTGTTTAAATCACATAAAGGAAAAGGGGGATGATAAACGTCAAAATATTGCTAAATTCGATGATTTTTAGTACAAAACAAAATGCAAGAAAACTTGCCAAAAAATGCAATATTATGCGAAATTCTGAGATTTGAAGGCCAAATCATATATCGTGAGAAAACATGAAGTAGTATCGAAATATTGGTAAAAACGAATATATTTACGTAAAATCACACTACATGAAAAACGTGAAAAAAGTCACAATATTACCAAATTTGAGTATTTTAACTTCAAATTATAAGGCGAGGTTTCGTATTACTAATATCCCAAAAAAGACATATTAAAATGTTGTTTCCAATACAAATGATAAAAATCGATGTGTTTTCATTAGAATTAACTAAAATGTTCCTGATTTTCCGTTTATATTACCAATGGAAGATGTACACGTAAAACCGCTCTAATCCAGCTGAAACGTCGATATATGCAATAAAAACAGAACTTCTCCCCTTTCAATATCTTACACAGTATTTTAACGAGAAACAAATAGTTGATTGAAAATTGAGTATTTAAGGTTCCTGATTTTCCGTTAATATTACCAATGGAAGATGCACACGTAAAACCGCTCTACTCCGGCTGAAACGTCGATATATGCAATAAAAACAGAACTTCTCCCCTTTCAATATCTTACACAGTATTTTAACGAGAAACAAATAGTTGATTGAAAATTAAGTATTTAAGGTTAATTTCTAACCAATTATGTGTTTGCATCTTTTTTATCGTATATATAATAAATCAATAACAATAAACTGAAAATTCACAAAAACGTGGAAAAACTGCAAAATATTGCCTAATTCCTTCATATTTTGTTTAAATCACATAAAGGAAAAGGGGGATGATAAACGTCAAAATATTGCTAAATTCGATGATTTTTAGTACAAAACAAAATGCAAGAAAACTTGCCAAAAAATGCAATATTATGCGAAATTCTGAGATTTGAAGGCCAAATCATATATCGTGAGAAAACATGAAGTAGTATCGAAATATTAGTTAAAACGAATATATTTACGTAAAATCACACTACATGAAAAACGTGAAAAAAGTCACTATATTATCAAATTTGAGGAGTTTAACTTCAAATTATATGGCGAGGTTTCGTATTACTTAGATCCCAGAAAAGACATATTAAAATGTTGTTTCCAATACAAATGATAAAAATCAATGTGTTTTCATTAGAATTTACTAAAATGTTCCTGATTTTATGTTTATATAACCAATGGAAGATGTACAAGTAAAACCGCTCTAATCCGGCTGAAACGTCGATATATGCAATAAAAACAGAACTTTTCCCCTTTTAAATATCTTACACAGTATCTTAACGAGAAACAAATAGTTGGTTGAAAATAAAGTATTTATGGATAATTTCTAACCAATTATGTGTTTGCATCATTTTTATGGTATATATATTGAATTAATAACAATAAACTGAAAATTTACAGAAACGTGAAATAACGGCAAAATATTGCCTAATTCGATGATATTTTGTTTAAATCACATAAGGGAAAAGGGGGATGATGAACGACAAAATATTGCTAAATTCGATGATTTTTTATACAAACCAAATGCAGGAAAACTAGCTAAAAAATGTAATATGCGAAATTCTGAGATGTCAAAGCTAAATCACATATCGTGAGAAAACATTAAGTAGTATCGAAATATTGGTATAAACGAATATATTTACGTAAAATCACACTACATGAAAAACGTGAAAAAAGTCACTATATTACCAAATTTGAGGATTTTAACTTCAAATTATAAAGCGAGGTTTCGTATCATTTAGATCCTAGAAAAGACATATTAAAATGTTGGTTCCAGTACAAATGATAAAAATCGATGTGTTTTCATTAGAATTAACTAAAATGTTCCTGATTTTCCGTTTATATTACCAATGGAAGATGTACACGTAAAACCGCTCTAATCCAACTGAAACGTCGATATATGCAATAAAAACAGAACTTCTCCCCTTTCAATATCTTACACAGTATTTTAACGAGAAACAAATAGTTGATTGAAAATTGAGTATTTAAGGTTCCTGATTTTCCGTTAATATTACCAATGGAAGATGCACACGTAAAACCGCTCTACTCCGGCTGAAACGTCGATATATGCAATAAAAACAGAACTTCTCCCCTTTCAATATCTTACACAGTATTTTAACGAGAAACAAATAGTTGATTGAAAATTAAGTATTTAAGGTTAATTTCTAACCAATTATGTGTTCACAGTATTTTAACGAGAAACAAATAGTTGTTTGAAAATTAAGTATTTAAGGTTCCTGATTTTCCGTTTATATTACCAATGGAAGATGTACACTTAAACCCCGCTCTACTCCGGCTGAAACGTCGATATATGCAATAAAAACAGAACATCTCCCCTTTCAATATCTTACACAGTATTTTAACGAGAAACAAATAGTTGATTGAAAATTAGGTATTTAAGGTTAATTTCTAACCAATTATATGTTTGCATCATTTTTATCGTATATATAAGGAATTAATAACAATAAACTGAAAATTAACAAAAACGTGAAAAACGGCAAAATATTGCCTAATTCGATGATATTTTGTTTAAATCACATAAGCGAAAAGGAAAAGGATAAACGTCAAAATATTGCTAAATTCGATGATTTTTAGTACAAAACAAAATGCAAGAAAACTTGCCAAAAAATGCAATATTATGCGAAATTCTGAGATTTGAAGGCCAAATCATATATCGTGAGAAAACATGAAGTAGTATCGAAATATTGGTAAAAACGAATATATTTACGTAAAATCACACTACATGAAAAACGTGAAAAAAGTCACTATATTACCAAATTTGAGTATTTTAACTTCAAATTATAAGGCGAGGTTTCGTATTACTAATATCCCAAAAAAGACATATTAAAATGTTGTTTCCAATACAAATGATAAAAATCGATGTGTTTTCATTAGAATTAACTAAAATGTTCCTGATTTTCCGTTTATATTACCAATGGAAGATGTACACGTAAAACCGGTCTAATCCAGCTGAAACGTCGATATATGCAATAAAAACAGAACTTCTCCCCTTTCAATATCTTACACAGTATTTTAACGAGAAACAAATAGTTGATTGAAAATTGAGTATTTAAGGTTCCTGATTTTCCGTTAATATTACCAATGGAAGATGCACACGTAAAACCGCTCTACTCCGGCTGAAACGTCGATATATGCAATAAAAACAGAACTTCTCCCCTTTCAATATCTTACACAGTATTTTAACGTGAAACAAATAGTTGATTGAAAATTAAGTATTTAAGGTTAATTTCTATCCAATTATGTGTTTGCATCATTTTTATCGTATATATAATAAATCAATAACAATAAACTGAAAATTCACAAAAACGTGGAAAAACTGCAAAATATTGCCTAATTCCTTCATATTTTGTTTAAATCACATAAAGGAAAAGGGGGATGATAAACGTCAAAATATTGCTAAATTCGATGATTTTTAGTACAAAACAAAATGCAAGAAAACTTGCCAAAAAATGCAATATTATGCGAAATTCTGAGATTTGAAGGCCAAATCATATATCGTGAGAAAACATGAAGTAGTATCGAAATATTAGTTAAAACGAATATATTTACGTAAAATCACACTACATGAAAAACGTGAAAAAAGTCACTATATTATCAAATTTGAGGAGTTTAACTTCAAATTATATGGCGAGGTTTCGTATTACTTAGATCCCAGAAAAGACATATAAAAATGTTGTTTCCAATACAAATGATAAAAATCAATGTGTTTTCATTAGAATTTACTAAAATGTTCCTGATTTTATGTTTATATAACCAATGGAAGATGTACAAGTAAAACCGCTCTAATCCGGCTGAAACGTCGATATATGCAATAAAAACAGAACTTTTCCCCTTTTAAATATCTTACACAGTATCTTAACGAGAAACAAATAGTTGGTTGAAAATAAAGTATTTATGGATAATTTCTAAACAATTATGTGTTTGCATCATTTTTATGGTATATATATTGAATTAATAACAATAAACTGAAAATTTACAGAAACGTGAAATAACGGCAAAATATTGCCTAATTCGATGATATTTTGTTTAAATCACATAAGGGAAAAGGGGGATGATGAACGACAAAATATTGCTAAATTCGATGATTTTTTATACAAACCAAATGCAGGAAAACTAGCTAAAAAATGTAATATTATGCGAAATTCTGAGATTTCAAAGCTAAATCACATATCGTGAGAAAACATTAAGTAGTATCGAAATATTGGTATAAACGAATATATTTACGTAAAATCACACTACATGAAAAACGTGAAAAAAGTCACTATATTACCAAATTTGAGGATTTTAACTTCAAATTATAAAGCGAGGTTTCGAATCATTTAGATCCTAGAAAAGACATATTAAAATGTTGGTTCCAGTACAAATGATAAAAATCGATGTGTTTTCATTAGAATTAACTAAAATGTTCCTGATTTTCCGTTTATATTACCAATACGTAAAACGATGTACACGTAAAACCGCTCTAATCCAGCTGAAACGTCGATATATGCAATAAAAACAGAACTTCTCCCCTTTCAATATCTTACACAGTATTTTAACGAGAAACAAATAGTTGATTGAAAATTGAGTATTTAAGGTTCCTGATTTTCCGTTAATATTACCAATGGAAGATGCACATGTAAAACCGCTCTACTCCGGCTGAAACGTCGATATATGCAATAAAAACAGAACTTCTCCCCTTTCAATATCTTACACAGTATTTTAACGAGAAACAAATAGTTGATTGAAAATTAAGTATTTAAGGTTAATTTCTAACCAATTATGTGTTTGCATCATTTTTATCGTATATATAATAAATCAATAACAATAAACTGAAAATTCACAATAACGTGGAAAAACTGCAAAATATTGCCTAATTCCATCATATTTTGTTTAAATCACATAAAGGAAAAGGGGGATGATAAACGTCAAAATATTGCTAAATTCGATGATTTTTAGTACAAAACAAAATGCAAGAAAACTTGCCAAAAAATGCAATATTATGCGAAATTCTGAGATTTGAAGGCCAAATCATATATCGTGAGAAAACATGAAGTAGTATCGAAATGTTAGTTAAAACGAATATATTTACGTAAAATCACACTACATGAAAAACGTGAAAAAAGTCACTATATTACAAAATTTGAGGAGTTTAATTTCAAATTATATGGCGAGGTTTCGTATTACTTAGATCCCAGAAAAGACATATTAAAATGTTGTTTCCAATACAAATGATAAAAATCAATGTGTTTTCATTAGAATTTACTAAAATGTTCCTGATTTTATGTTTATATAACCAATGGAAGATGTACACGTAAAACCGCTCTAATCCGGCTGAAACGTCGATATATGCAATAAAAACAGAACTTTTCCCCTTTTAAATATCTTACACAGTATCTTAACGAGAAGCAAATAGTGGTTGAAAATAAAGTATTTATGGATAATTTCTAACCAATTATGTGTTTGCATCATTTTTATGGTATATATATTGAATTAATAACAATAAACAGAAAATTTACAGAAACGTGAAATAACGGCAAAATATTGCCCAATTCGATGATATTTTGTTTAAATCACATAAGGGAAAAGGGGGATGATGAACGACAAAATATTGCTAAATTCGATGATTTTTTATACAAACCAAATGCAGGAAAACTAGCTAAAAAATGTAATATTATGCGAAATTCTGAGATTTCAAAGCTAAATCACATATCGTGAGAAAACATTAAGTAGTATCGAAATATTGGTATAAACGAATATATTTACGTAAAATCACACTACATGAAAAACGTGAAAAAAGTCACTATATTACCAAATTTGAGGATTTTATCTTCAAATTATAAAGCGAGGTTTCGTATCATTTAGTTCCTAGAAAAGACATATTAAAATGTTGGTTCCAGTACAAATGATAAAAATCGATGTGTTTTCATTAGAATTAACTAAAATGTTCCTGATTTTCCGTTTATATTACCAATAGAAGATGTACACGTAAAACCGCTCTAATCCAGCTGAAACGTCGATATATGCAATAAAAACAGAACTTCTCCACTTTCAATATAATACACAGTATTTTAACGAGAAACAAATAGTTGTTTGAAAATTAAGTATTTAAGGTTCCTGATTTTCCGTTTATATTACCAATGGAAGATGTACACTTAAACCCCGCTCTACTCCGGCTGAAACGTCGATATATGCAATAAAAACAGAACATCTCCCCTTTCAATATCTTACACAGTATTTTAACGAGAAACAAATAGTTGATTGAAAATTAGGTATTTAAGGTTAATTTCTAACCAATTATATGTTTGCATCATTTTTATCGTATATATAAGGAATTAATAACAATAAACTGAAAATTAACAAAAACGTGAAAAACGGCAAAATATTGCCTAATTCGATGATATTTTGTTTAAATCACATAAGCGAAAAGGAAAAGGATAAACGTCAAAATATTGCTAAATTCGATGATTTTTAGTACAAAACAAAATGCAAGAAAACTTGCCAAAAAATGCAATATTATGCGAAATTCTGAGATTTGAAGGCCAAATCATATATCGTGAGAAAACATGAAGTAGTATCGAAATATTAGTAAAAACGAATATATTTACGTAAAATCACACTACATGAAAAACGTGAAAAAGTCACTATATTACCAAATTTGAGGATTTTATCTTCAAATTATAAAGCGAGGTTTCGTATCATTTAGTTCCTAGAAAAGACATATTAAAATGTTGGTTCCAGTACAAATGATAAAAATCGATGTGTTTTCATTAGAATTAACTAAAATGTTCCTGATTTTCCGTTTATATTACCAATGGAAGATGTACACGTAAAACCGCTCTAATCCAGCTGAAACGTCGATATATGCAATAAAAACAGAACTTCTCCACTTTCAATATCTTACACAGTATTTTAACGAGAAACAAATAGTTGATTGAAAATTGAGTATTTAAGGTTCCTGAATTTCCGTTAATATTACCAATGGAAGATGCACACGTAAAACCGCTCTACTCCGGCTGAAACGTCGATATATGCAATAAAAACAGAACTTCTCCCCTTTCAATATCTTACACAGTATTTTAACGAGAAACATATAGTTGATTGAAAATTAAGTATTTAAGGTTAATTTCTAACCAATTATGTGTTTGCATCATTTTTATCGTATATATAATAAATCAATAACAATAAACTGAAAATACACAAAAACGTGGAAAAACTGCAAAATATTGCCTAATTCCATCATATTTTGTTTAAATCACATAAAGGAAAAGGGGGATGATAAACGTCAAAATATTGCTAAATTCGATGATTTTTAGTACAAAACAAAATGCAAGAAAACTTGCCAAAAAATGCAATATTATACGAAATTCTGAGATTTGAAAGCTAAATCATATATCGTGAGAAAACATGAAGTAGTATCGAAATATTAGTAAAAACGAATATATTTACGTAAAATCACACTACATGAAAAACTTGAAAAAAGTCACTATATTATCAAATTTGAGGATTTTAACTTCAAATTATAAAGCGAGGTTTCGTATCATTTAGATCCTAGAAAAGACATATTAAAATGTTGGTTCCAGTACAAATGATAAAAATCGATGTGTTTAAAAACTGCAGGGGGGGTTTGGGCAAAATGTGACCCATCGCCGCTTTCAGTAACTGGCTTATTTTGGGTATTAAAAATCGTAATTTCACACGGCGATTACGTGCAGAAAGCCAGAATTTGCCTCCAAAATATGGCTCAAGCGTCGAATTTTGAATTTTTGGGATATTTTAAAAACGGCAGGGAGGGTTTGGGCAAAATATGATCCATCGACACTTTCAATAATTGGCATATTTTCTGTATAAAAAGCCGTAATTTCAATCTGCGAACACGTGCAGAGAGCCAGAATAAGGCTCCAAAATATGGCTCAAGGGTCGCATTTGAGATGTTTGGGATATTTTGAAAACTGCAGGGGGAATTGGGCAAAATGTGACACATCGCCGCTCTCAGTAATTGGCATATTTTCGGTATAAAAAGTCTTAATTTAAATCCCCGAATGCGTGAAGAGAGCCAGAATTTAGCTCCAAAATATTGCTCAAGAGTCGAATTTGGGATGTTTGTGATATTTTGAAAACTGCTGGGGCGGTTTGGGCAAAATGTGACCCATCGCTGCTCCAAGTAATAGGCATATATTCGGAATAAAAAGTCGTAATTTCAAACTGCAAATACGTGCAGAGAGCGAGAGTTTTTGCTTCAAAATATTGCTCAAGCGTCGAATTTGGGATGTTTGGGATATTTTGAAAACTGCAGGGAGGGTTTGGGCAAAATGTGACAAATCGCCGGTTACATTAATTGCCATATTTTCGGTATAAAATTCGTAATTTCAAACGGCGAATACGTGCAGAGAGCCAAAATTTGGCTCAAAAATATGGCTCAAGCGTTGAATTTGGGATGTTTGGAATATTTTAAAAACTGCAGGGGGATTTGGGCAAAATGTGACCCATCGCTGCTCACAGAAATTTGCATATTATCGGTATAAAAAGTCGTAAATTCGAACGGCGAATACGTGCAGAGAGCCAGAATTTAGCTCCAAAATATGGCTCAAGCGTCGAATTTGGGATGTTTGGGATATTTTGAAAACTGCAGGGAGGGTTTGGGCAAAATGTGCCTCATCGCAGCACTCAGTAATTGGCATATTTTCGGTATAAAATGTCGTAGTTTCAAACTCCGAATACGTGCAGAGCCAGAATTTGGCTCCTAAATATTACTCTAGCGTCGAATTTGTGGTGTTTGTGATATTTTGAAAACTGTAGGGAGCGTTTAGGCAAAATGTGACCCATCGCTGCTTTCAGTAATTGGCATATTTTCGGTATAAAAAGTCGTAATTTCAAACTGCGAATACGTGCAGAAAGCCAGAATTTGGCTCCAAAATATGGCTCAAGCGACCAATTTTGGATGTTTGGGATATTTTGAAAACTGCAGGGTGGGTTTGTGCAAAATGTGACCCATCGACGGTCTCAGTATTTGTCCTATTTTCGGTATAAAATGTCAAAATTTGAAAGAGCGAATACATGCAGAGAGCGAGAATTTGGCTCCAAAATATGGATCAAGCGTTGAAATTGGGATGTTTGGGATATCTTGAAAACAGGGAGGGTTTGAGCAAAATGTGATTCATCGCCGCCTATACTAATTGGCATAATTTCGGGATAAAAAGTCGTAATTTCAAACGGGGAATACGTGCAGAGAGCCAAATTTTGGCTCCAAAATATGGCTCAAGCTTTTAATTTGGGATGTTTTGAATATTTTGAAAACTGCAGGGGGGTTTGGGCAAAATGTGACCCATCGCTACTCTCAGAAATTTGCATATTTTCGGTATAAAAATTCGTAATTTCAAACGGCGAATACGTGCAGAGAGCCAGAATTTGGCTCCAAAATATGGCTCAAGCGTCGAATTTCGGATGTTTGAGATAATTTGAAAACTGCAGGGAGGGTTTGGGCAAAATATGACCCATCGCCGCACTCAGTAATTGGCCTATTTTCGGTATAAAAATCGAAATTTCAAACTGCGAATACGTGCAGAGAGCCAGAAATTGGCTCCTAAATATTACTCAATCTTTGAATTTGGGATGTTTTGGATATTTTGAAAACTGCAGGGAGGGTTTGGGCAAAATGTGACCCATCGCTGCACTCAGTAATAGGCCTATTTTCGGTATAAAAAGTCGTAATTTCTTACTGCGAATACGTACAGAGAGCGTGAATTTGGTTCCAAAATATTGCTCAAGCGTCGAATTTGGGATGTTTGTCATATTTTGAAAACTGCAGGGAGGGTTTGGCCAAAATGTGACCCATCGCCGCTCACAGTAATTGGCATATATTCGATTTTAAAAGTCGTAATTTCTTACTGCGAATACGTACAGAGAGCGTGAATTTGGTTCCAAAATATTACTCAAGCGTCGAATTTGGGGTGTTTGAAAAATTTTGAAAACTGCAGAGGGGCTTGGGCAAAATGTGACCCATCGACTGTATCAGTAATTGGAATATTTTCGGTATAAAAAGTCGTAATTTCAAACTGCGAATACGTGCAGAAAGCCAGAATTTGGCTTCAAAATATTGCTCAAGTTTCGAATTTGGGATGTTTGGGATATTTTGAAAACTGCAGGGTGGGTTTGGGCAAAATGTGACCCATCGCCGCTCTCAGTAATTGGCATATTTTGGGTATGAAAAGTCTTAATTTCAAACTGCGAATACGTACAGAGAGCCAGAATTTGACTCCAAAATATGGCTCAAGCGTCGAATTTGGGATGTTTGGGAGAATTTGAAAACTGCAGGGAGGGTTTGGGCAAAATGTGACCAATCGCCGCACTCAGTAATTGGCGTATTTACGGTATAAAAAGTCGTAGTTTCAAACTGCGAATACGTGCAGAGACCCAGAATTTGGCTCCTAAATACTACTCAATCGTTGAATTTGGGACGTATTAGATAATCGAAAACTTCAGGGAGCGTTTAGGCAAAATGTGACCATCGCCGCTTTCAGTAATTGGCTTATTTTCGGTATAAAAAGTCGTAGTTTCAAACTGCGAATTACTCTAGCGTCGAATTTGGGATGTTTGGGATATTTTGAAAACTGCAGGGTGCGTTTAGACAAAATGTGACCCATCGCGGCTTTCAGTAATTGGCATATTTTCGGTACAAAATGTCGTAATTTCAAACTGCGAATTCGACGCTAGAGTAATTCGCAGTTTGAAACACTCAAATTTGGTAATATAGTGACTTTGTTCACGTTTTTCTTATAGTGTGATTTCACGTAAATATATTCGTTTTTACCAATATTTCGATGCTACTTTATGTTTTCTCACGATATATGATTTGGCCTTCAAATCTCAGAATTTCGCCTAATATTACATTTTTTAGCTAGTTTTCCTGCATTTGGTTTGTATAAAAAATCATCGAATTTAGCAATATTTTGTCGTTCATCATCCCCCTTTTCCCTTATGTGTAAAATACTGTGTAAGATATGGAAAGAGGAGAAGTTCTGTTTTTATTGCATATATCGACGTTTCAGCTGGATTAGATCGGTTTTACGTGCACATCTTCCATTGGTAATATAAACGGAAAATCAGGAACATTTTAGTTAATTCTAATGAAAACACATCGATTTTTATCATTTGTACTGGAACCAACATTTTAATATGTCTTTTCTAGGATCTAAATGATACGAAATCTCGCTTTTTAATTTGAAGTTAAAATCCCCAAATTTGGTAATATAGTGACTTTTTTCACGTTTTTCATGTAGTGTGATTTTACGTATATATATTCGTTTATACCAATATTTCGATACTACTTAATGTTTTCTCACGATATATGATTTAGCTTTCAAATCTCAGAATTTCGCATAATATTACATTTTTTAGCTAGTTTTCCTGCATTTGGTTTGTATAAAAAATCATCGAATTTAGCAATATTTTGTCGTTCATCATCCCCCTTTTCCCTTATATGATTTAAACAAAATATCATCGAATTAGGCAATATTTTGCCGTTATTTCCCGGTTCTGTAAATTTTCAGTTTATTGTTATTAATTCAATATATATACGATAAAAATGATGCAAACACATAATTGGTTAGAAATTATCTATAAATACTTTATTTTCAACCAACTGTTTGTTTCTCGTTAAGATACTGTGTAAGATATTTAAAAGGGGAAAAGTTCTGTTTTTATTGCATATATCGACGTTTCAGCCAGATTAGAGCGGTTTTACGTGTACATCTTCCATTGGTTATATAAACATAAAATCAGGAAAATTTTAGTAAATTCTAATGAAAACACATTGATTTTTATCATTTGTATTGGAAACAACATTTTAATATGTCTTTTCTGGGAGCTAAGTAATACGAAACCTCGCCATATAATTTGAAGTTAAACTCCTCAAATTTGGTAATATAGTGACTTTTTCACGTTTTTCATGTAGTGTGATTTTACGTAAATATATTCGTTTTTACCAATATTTCGATACTACTTCATGTTTTCTCACGATATATGATTTGGCCTTCAAATCTCAGAATTTCGCATAATATTGCATTTTTTGGCAAGTTTTCTTGCATTTTGTTTTGTACTAAAAATCATCGAATTTAGCAATATTTTGACGTTTATCATCCCCCCTTTTCCTATATGTGATTTAAACAAAATATGATGGAATTAGGCAATATTTTGCAGTTTTTCCACGTTTTTGTGAATTTTCAGTTTATTGTTAATAATTTATTATATATACGATAAAAATGATGCAAACACATAATTGGTTAGAAATTAACCTTAAATACTTAATTTTCAATCAACTATTTGTTTCTCGTTAAAATACTGTGTAAGATATTGAAAGGGGAGAAGTTCTGTTTTTATTGCATATATCGACGTTTCAGCCGGAGTAGAGCGGTTTTACGTGTACATCTTCCATTGGTAATATAAACGGAAAATCAGGAACCTTAAATAATTAATTTTCAATCAACTATTTGTTTCTCGTTAAAATACTGTGTAAGATATTGAAAGGGGAGAAGTTCTGTTTTTATTGCATATATCGACGTTTCAGCTGGATTAGAGCGGTTTTACGTGTATATCTTCCATTGGTAATATAAACGGAAAATCAGGAACATTTTAGTTAATTCTAATGAAAACACATCGATTTTTATCATTTGTATTGGAAACAACATTTTAATATGTCTTTTCTGGGATGTTAGTAATACGAAACCTTGCCTTATAATTTGAAGTTAAAATACTCAAATTTGGTAATATAGTGACTTTTTTCACGTTTTTCATGTAGTGTGATTTTACGTAAATATATTCGTTTTTACCAATATTTCCATGCTACTTTATGTTTTCTCACGATATTTGATTTGGCCTTCAAATCTCAGAATTTCGCATAATATTGCATTTTAAAGCAAGTTTTCTTGCATTTTGTTTTGTACTAAAAATCATCGAATTTAGCAATATTTTGACGTTTATCATCCCCATTTTCCTTTATGTGATTTAAACAAAATATCATCGAATCAGGCAATATTTTACCGTTTTTCCACGTTTTTGTGAATTTTCAGTTTATTGTTATTAATTTATTAAATATACAATAAAAATGATGCAAACACATAATTGGTTAGAAATTAACCTTAAATACTTAATTTTCAATCAACTATTTGTTTCTCGTTAAAATACTGTGTATTATATTGAAAGGGGAGGAGTTCTCTTTTTATTGCATATATCGACGTTTCAGCTGGATTAGAGCGGTTTTACGTGTACATCTTCCATTGGTAATATAAACGGAAAATCAGGAACATTTTAGTTAATTCTAATGAAAAGACATCGATTTTTATCATTTGTACTGGAACCAACATTTTAATATGACTTTTCTAGGATCTAAATGATACGAAACCTCGCTTTATAATTTGAAGTTAAAATCCTCATATTTGGTAATATAGTGACTTTTTTCACGTTTTTCATGTAGTGTGATTTTACGTAAATATATTCGTTTTTACCAATATTTCGATACTACTTCATGTTTTCTCACGGTATATGATTTAGCTTTCAAATCTCAGAATTTCGCATAATATTGCATTTTTTGGCAAGTTTTCTTGCATTTTGTTTTGTACTAAAAATCATCGAATTTAGCAATAATTTGACGTTTATCATCCCCCTTTTCCTTTATGTGATTTAAACATAATATCATAAAATTAGGCAATATTTTGCCGTTTTTCCACGTTTTTGTGAATTTTCAGTTTATTGTTATTAATTTATTATATATACAATAAAAATGATGCAAACACATAATTGGTTTGAAATTAACCTTAAATACCTAATATTCAATCAATTATTTGTTTCACGTTAAAATATTGTGTAAGATATTGAAAGGGGAGAAGTTCTGTTTTTATTGCATATATCAACGTTTCAGCCGGATTAGAGCGGTTTTACGTGTACATCTTCCATTGGTAATATAAACGGAAAATCAGGAACCTTAAATACTTAATTTTCAATCAACTATTTGTTTCTCGTTAAAATATTGTGTAAGATATTGAAAGGGGAGAAGTTCTGTTTTTATTGCATATATCGACGTCTCAGCTGGATTAGACCGGTTTTACGTGTACATCTTCCATTGGTAATATAAACGGAAAATCAGGAACATTTTAGTTAATTCTAATGAAAACACATCGATTTTTATCATTTGTATTGGAAACAACATTTTAATATGTCTTTTCTGGGATGTTAGTAATACGAAACATTGCCTTATAATTTGAAGTTAAAATACTCAAATTTGGTAATATAGTGACTTTTTTCACGTTTTTCATGTAGTGTGATTTTACGTAAATATATTCTTTTTACCAATATTTCCATGCTACTTTATGTTTTCTCACGATATTTGATTTGGCCTTCAAATCTCAGAATTTCGCATAATATTGCTTTTTAAAGCAAGTTTTCTTGCATTTTGTTTTGTACTAAAAATCATCGAATTTAGCAATATTTTGACGTTTATCATCCCCATTTTCCTTTATGTGATTTAAACAAAATATCATCGAATTAGGCAATATTTTGCCGTTTTTCCACGTTTTTGTGAATTTTCAGTTTATTGTTATTAATTTATTAAATATACAATAAAAATGATGCAAACACATAATTGGTTAGAAATTAACCTTAAATGGGTCAAATGGCGATGGGTCACATTTTGCCCAAACCCACCCTGCAGTTTTCAAATTATCCCAAACATCCTAAATTCGTAGCTTGAGCCATATTTTGGAGCCAAGTTCTGGCTTTCTGCACGTATTCGCAGTTTGAAATTACGACATTTTGTACCGAAAATATGCCAATTACTGAAAGCCGCGATGGGTCACATTTTGTCTAAACGCACCCTGCAGTTTTCAAAATATCCCAAACATCCCAAATTCGACGCTAGAGTAATTCGCAGTTTGAAACTACGACTTTTTATACCGAAAATAAGCCAATTACTGAAAGCGGCGATGGTCACATTTTGCCTAAACGCTCCCTGAAGTTTTCGATTATCTAATACGTCCCAAATTCAACGATTGAGTAGTATTTAGGAGCCAAATTCTGGGTCTCTGCACGTATTCGCAGTTTGAAACTACGACTTTTTATACCGCAAATACGCCAATTACAGAGTGCGGCGATTGGTCACATTTTGCCCAAACCCTCCCTGCAGTTTTCAAATTCCCCCAAACATCCCAAATTCGACGCTTGAGCAATATCTCTGCACGTATTCGCCGCTTGAAATTACGAATTTTTATACCGAAATTATGCTAATTACTATAGGCGGCGATGAATCACATTTTGCCCAAACCCTCCCTGCAGTTTTCAAAATATCCCAAACATCCCAAATTCGACGCTTGAGTCATATTTTGGAGCCAAATTCTGGCTCTCTGCACGTATTCGCCGTTTGAATTTACGACTTTTTATACCGAAAATATGTAAATTTCTGAGAGCAGCGATGGGTCACATATTGCCCAAACCCCCTTGCAGTTTTCAAAATATTCCAAACATCCCAAATTCAACGCTTGAGTCATATTTTGGAGCGAAACTTTGGCTCTCTGCACGTATTCGCAGTTTGAAATTACGAATTCTATACCGAAAATATGCAAATTAATGAAAGCGGCGATTTGTCACATTTTGCCCAAACCCTCCCTGTTGTTTTCAAAATATCCCAAACATCCCAAATTCGACGCTTGAGCAATATTTTGGAGCAAAAATTCTCGCTCTCTGCACGTATTCGCAGTTTGTAATTACGACTTTTTATTCCGAATATATGCCTATTACTTGGAGCAGCGATGGGTCACATTTTGCCCAAACCCCCCCCAGCAGTTTTCAAAATATCACAAACATCCCAAATTCGACTCTTGAGCCAAATTTTGGAGCTAAATTCTGGCTCTCTTCAAGTATTCGGGGATTGAAATTACGACTTTTTATTCCGAAAATATGCCAATTACTGAGAGCGGCGATGTGTCACATTTTGCCCAATTCCCCATGCAGTTTTCATAATATCCAAAACATCTCAAATGCGACCCTTGAGCCATATTTTGGAGCCAAATTCTGGCTCTCTGCACGTGTTCGCATATTGAAATTGGCATATTTTCGGTAAAAAAAGTCGTAATTTCAAAGTGCGAATACGTGCAGAGAGCGAGAATTTGGCTCCAAAATATGGATCAAGCGTCAAAATTTGGATGTTTGGGATATCTTAAAAACTGCAGGGAGGGTTTGGGCAAAATGTGACCCATCGCTGCTCTCAGAAGTTTGCATATTTTCGGTATAAAAAGTCGTAATTTCAAACTGCGAATTCCTGCAGAGAGCAACAATTTGGTTCCTACATATAGCTCAAGCCATATCGAATTTCGGATGTTCGGGATATTTTGAAAACTGCCGGGCAGGGTTTGGGCATAAATTGACTCATCGCCACTCTCAGTAATTGGCATATTTTCGGTATATAAATTCGTAATTTCAAAGTGCGAATACGTGCAGAGACCGCGAATTTGGCTCCAAAATATGGATCAAGCGTCGAAATTGGGATGTTTGGGATATCTAAAAATGGCAGGGAGGGTTTGGACAAAATGTGACCCATCGCCGCTTTCAGTAATTGGACATATTTTGTATATAAATATTGTAATTTCAAATGGCGATTACGTGCAGAGAGCCAGAATTCTCCTTTAAAATAGGGCTCAAGCGCCGATTTTGGGATGTTTGGGATATTTTATAAACTGCAGTGAGAGTTTGGGCAAAATGTGATCCATCGCCGCTTTCAGTAATTGGCATATTTTCTGTATAAAAAGTCGTAATTTCAAACAGCGAATACGTGCAGAGAGCAAGAATTTGGCTCCAAAATATGGCTCAAGCGTCGAATTTGTGATGTTTGGGATATTTTGAAAACTGCAGGGAGTGTTTGGGCAAAATATGATCCATCGCCGCTTTCATCAATTGGCATATTTTCTGAATAAAAAGTCGTAATTTCAAACAGCGAATACGTGCAGAGAGCCATAATTTGGCTCCAAAATATGGCTCAAGCGTCGAATTTGGGATGTTTGTCAATATTTTGAAAACTGCAGGGGGGTTTGGCCAAAATGTGACCCATCGCCGCTCCCAGTAATTGGCATATATTCGGCTTTAAAAGTCGTAATTTCATACTGCGAATACGTACAGAGAGCGAGAATTTGGTTCTAAAATATTGCTCAAGCGTCGAATTTGGGATGTTTGAAAAATTTTGAAAACTGCAGAGGGGCTTGGGCAAAATGTGACCCATCGACGCTATCAGTAATTGGCATATTTTCGGTATAAAAAGTCGTAATTTCAAACTGCGAATACGTGAAGAGAGCCACAATTTGGCTCCAAAATATGGCTCAAGCGTCGAATTTGCGATGTTTGTGATATTTTGAAAACTGCACGGGAGGTTTGGGCAAAATGTGACCCATCGCTGCTCCCGGTAATTGCTATATATTCGGTATAAAAAGTCGTAATTTCAATCTGCGAATACGTGCAGAGAGCCAGAATTTAGCTTCAAAAGTATGGCTCAAGCGTCGAATTTGGGATGTTTGGGATATTTTGAAAACTGCAGGGTGGGTTTGGGCAAAATGTGACCCATCGCCGATCTCAGTAATTGGCATATTTTGGTATGAAAATTCTTAATTTCAAACTGCGAATACGTACAGAGAGCCAGAATTTGACTCCAAAATATGGCACAAGGGTCGAATTTGGGATGTTTGAAATAGTTTGAAAACTGCATGGGGGGTTTGGGCAAAGTGTGACCCATCGCTGCTCACAGAAATTTGCATATTTTCGGTATAAAAAGTCGTAAATTCAAACGGTGAATACGTGCAGAGAGCCAGAATTTGGCTCCTAAATATGGCTCAAGCGTCGAATTTGGGATGTTTGGGTTATTTTCAAAACTGCAGGGAGGGTTTGGGCAAAATGTGCCTTTTCGCCGCACTCAGTAATTGGCATATTTTCGGTATAAAAAGTCGTAGTTTCAAACTGCGAATACGTGCAGAAAGCCAGAATTTGGCTCCTAAATATTACTCTAGCGTTGAATTTGGGATGTTTGGGATATTTTGAAAATTGTAGGGAGCGTTTAGGCAAAATGTGACCCATCGCTGCTCTCAGTAATTGGCATATTTTCGGTATAAAATGTCGTAATTTCAAACTGCGAATACGTGCAGAAAGCCAGAATTTGGCTCCAAAATATGGCTCAAGCGACCAATTTTGAATGTTTGGGATATTTTGAAAACTGCAGGGGTGGGTTTGGGCAAAATGTGACCCATCGACGGTCTCAGTATTTGTCCTATTTTCGGTATAAAATGTCATAATTTCAAAGTTCGAATACATGCAGAGAGCGAGAATTTGGCTCCGAAATATGGATCAAGCGTTGAAATTGGTATGTTTGGGATATCTTGAAAACTGCAGGGAGGGTTTGGGCAAAATGTGATTCATCGCCGCCTATAGTAATAGGCATAATTTCGGGATAAAAAGTCGTGATTTCAAACGGCGAATACGTGCAGAGCGCCAAATTTTGGCTCCAAAATATGGCTGAAGCGTTTAATTTGGGATGTTTTGAATATTTTGAAAACTGCAGGGGGGTTTTGGCAAAATGTGACCTATCGCTACTTTCAGAAATTTGCATATTTTCGGTATAAAAAGTCGTAATTTCAAACAGCGAATACGTGCAGAGAGCCAGAATTTGGCTCCAAAATATGGCTCAAGCGTCGAATTTCGGATGTTTGGGATAATTTGAAAACTGCAGGGAGGGTTTGGGCAAAATGTGACCCATCGCCGCTCTCAGTAATAGGCCTATTTTCGGTATAAAAAGTCGTAATTTCAAACTGCGAATACGTGCAGAGAGCGAGAGTTTTTGCTTCAAAATATTGCTCAAGCGTCGAATTTGGGATGTTTGTGATATTTTGAAAACTGCTGGGGGGGTTTGGGCAAAATGTGACCCATCGCTGCTCCAAGTAATAGGCATATATTCGGAATAAAAAGTCGTAATTTCAAACTGCAAATACGTGCAGAGAACGTGAGTTTTTGCTTCAAAATATTGCTCAAGCGTCGAATTTGGGATGTTTGGGATATTTTGAAAACTGCAGGGAGGGTTTGGGCAAAATGTAACAAATCGCCGGAAACATTAATTTGCATATTTTAATTAATTAATTTGCATATTACCAAATTTGAGTATTTTAACTTCAAATTATATATCGAGGTTTCGTATTACTAAGATCCCAGAAAAGACATATTAAAATGTTGTTTCCAATACAAATGATAAAAATCAATGTGTTTTCATTAGAATTAACTAAAATGTTCCTGATTTTCCGTTTATATTACCAATGGAAGAAGTACACGTAAAACCGGTCTAATCCAGCTGAAACGTCGATATATGCAATAAAAACAGAACATCTCCCCTTTCAATATCTTACACAATATTTTAACGAGAAACAAATAGCTGATTGAAAATTAAGTATTTAAGGTTCCTGATTTTCCGTTTATATTACCAATGGAAGATGTACACGTAAAACCGCTCTAATCCGGCTGAAACATCGATATATGCAATAAAAACAGAACTTCTCCCCTTCCAATATAATACACAGTGTTTTAACGAGAAACAAATGGTTGATTGAAAAATAAGTATTTAAGGTTAATTTCTAACCAATTATGTGTTTGCATCATTTTTATTGTATATATAATAAATTAATAACAATAAACTGAAAATTCACAAAAACGTGGAAAAACGGCAAAATAGTGCCTAATTATATGATATTATGTTTAAATCACATAAAGGAAAAGGGGGATGATAAACGTCAAAATGTTGCTAAATTCGATGATTTTTAGTACAAAACAAAATGCAAGAAAACTTGCCAAAAAATGCAATATTATGCGAAATTCTGAGATTTGAAGGCCAAATCATATATCGTGAGAAAACATGAAGTAGTATCGAAATATTGGTAAAAACGAATATATTTACGTAAAATCACACTACATGAAAAACGTGAAAAAAGTCACTATATTACCAAATATGAGGATTTTAACTTCAAATTATAAAGCGAGGTTTCGTATCATTTAGATCTTAGAAAAGTCATATTAAAATGTTGGTTCCAGTACAAATGATAAAAATCGATGTCTTTTCATTAGAATTAACTAAAATGTTCCTGATTTTCCGTTTATATTACCAATGGAAGATGTACACGTAAAACCGCTCTAATCCAGCTGAAACGTCGATATATGCAATAAAAAGAGAACTTCTCCCCTTTCAATATAATACACAGTATTTTAACGAGAAACAAATAGTTGATTGAAAATTAAGTATTTAAGGTTAATTTCTAACCAATTATGTGTTTGCATCATTTTTATTGTATATTTAATAAATTAATAACAATAAACTGAAAATTCACAAAAACGTGGAAAAACGACAAAATATTGCCTAATTCGATGATATTTTGTTTAAATCACATAAAGGAAAATGGGGATGATAAACGTCAAAATATTGCTAAATTCGATGATTTTTAGTACAAAACAAAATGCAAGAAAACTTGCTTTAAAATTCAATATTATGCGAAATTCTGAGATTTGAAGGCCAAATCAAATATCGTGAGAAAACATAAAGTAGCATGGAAATATTGGTAAAAACGAATATATTTACGTAAAATCACACTACATGAAAAACGTGAAAAAAGTCACTATATTACCAAATTTGAGTATTTTAAATTCAAATTATAAGGCAAGGTTTCGTATTACTAACATCCCAGAAAAGACATATTAAAATGTTGTTTCCAATACAAATGATAAAAATCGATGTGTTTTCATTAGAATTAACTAAAATGTTCCTGATTTTCCGTTTATATTACCAATGGAAGATATACACGTAAAACCGCTCTAATCCAGCTGAAACGTCGATATATGCAATAAAAACAGAACTTCTCCCCTTTCAATATCTTACACAGTATTTTAACGAGAAACAAATAGTTGATTGAAAATTAAGTATTTAAGGTTAATTTCTAATCAATTATGTGTTTGCATCATTTTTATCGTATATATAATAAATTATTAACAATAAACTGAAAATTCACAAAAACGTGGAAAAACTGCAAAATATTGCCTAATTCCATCATATTTTGTTTAAATCACATAAAGGAAAAGGGGGATGATAAACGTCAAAATATTGCTAAATTCGATGATTTTTAGTACAAAACAAAATGCAAGAAAACTTGCCAAAAAATGCAATATTATGCGAAATTCTGAGATTTGAAGGCCAAATCATATATCGTGAGAAAACATGAAGTAGTATCGAAATATTGGTAAAAACGAATATATTTACGTAAAATCACACTACATGAAAAACGTGAAAAAGTCACTATATTACCAAATTTGAGGAGTTTAACTTCAAATTATATGGCGAGGTTTCGTATTACTTAGCTCCCAGAAAAGACATATTAAAATGTTGTTTCCAATACAAATGATAAAAATCAATGTGTTTTCATTAGAATTTACTAAAATGTTCCTGATTTTATGTTTATATAACCAATGGAAGATGTACACGTAAAACCGCTCTAATCTGGCTGAAACGTCGATATATGCAATAAAAACAGAACTTTTCCCCTTTTAAATATCTTACACAGTATCTTAACGAGAAACAAACAGTTGGTTGAAAATAAAGTATTTATAGATGATTTCTAACCAATTATGTGTTTGCATCATTTTTATCGTATATATATTGAATTAATAACAATAAACTGAAAATTTACAGAACCGGGAAATAACGGCAAAATATTGCCTAATTCGATGATATTTTGTTTAAATCATATAAGGGAAAAGGGGGATGATGAACGACAAAATATTGCTAAATTCGATGATTTTTTATACAAACCAAATGCAGGAAAACTAGCTAAAAAATGTAATATTATGCGAAATTCTGAGATTTCAAAGCTAAATCATATATCGTGAGAAAACATTAAGTAGTATCGAAATATTGGTATAAACGAATATATATACGTAAAATCACACTACATGAAAAACGTGAAAAAAGTCACTATATTACCAAATTTGGGGATTTTAACTTCAAATTAAAAAGCGAGATTTCGTATCATTTAGATCCTAGAAAAGACATATTAAAATGTTGGTTCCAATACAAATGATAAAAATCGATGTGTTTTCATTAGAATTAACTAAAATGTTCCTGATTTTCCGTTTATATTACCAATGGAAGATGTACACGTAAAACCGCTCTAATCCAGCTGAAACGTCGATATATGCAATAAAAACAGAACTTCTCCTCTTTCCATATCTTACACAGTATTTTACACATAAGGGAAAAGGGGGATGATGAACGACAAAATATTGCTAAATTCGATGATTTTTTATACAAACCAAATGCAGGAAAACTAGCTAAAAAATGTAATATTAGGCGAAATTCTGAGATTTGAAGGCCAAATCATATATCGTGAGAAAACATAAAGTAGCATCGAAATATTGGTAAAAACGAATATATTAACGTGAAATCACACTATAAGAAAAACGTGAAAAAAGTCACTATATTACCAAATTTGAGTGTTTCAAACTGCGAATTACTCTAGCGTCGAATTCGCAGTTTGAAATTACGACATTTTGTACCGAAAATATGCCAATTACTGAAAGCCGCGATGGGTCACATTTTGTCTAAACGCACCCTGCAGTTTTCAAAATATCCCAAACATCCCAAATTCGACGCTAGAGTAATTCGCAGTTTGAAACTACGACTTTTTATACCGAAAATAAGCCAATTACTGAAAGCGGCGTTGGTCACATTTTGCCTAAACGCTCCCTGAAGTTTTCGATTATCTAATACGTCCCAAATTCAACGATTGAGTAGTATTTAGGAGCCAAATTCTGGGTCTCTGCACGTATTCGCAGTTTGAAACTACGACTTTTTATACCGTAAATACGCGAATTACTGAGTGCGGCGATTGGTCACATTTTGCCCAAACCCTCCCTGCAGTTTTCAAATTCCCCCAAACATCCCAAATTCGACGCTTGAGCCATATTTTGGAGTCAAATTCTGGCTCTCTGTACGTATTCGCAGTTTGAAATTAAGACTTTTCATACCCAAAATATGCCAATTACTGAGAGCGGCGATGGGTCACATTTTGCCCAAACCCACCCTGCAGTTTTCAAAATATCCCAAACATCCCAAATTCGAAACTTGAGCAATATTTTGAAGCCAAATTCTGGCTTTCTGCACGTATTCGCAGTTTGAAATTACGACTTTTTATACCGAAAATATGCCAATTACTGATACAGTCGATGGGTCACATTTTGCCCAAGCCCCTCTGCAGTTTTCAAAATTTTTCAAACATCCCAAATTCGACGCTTGAGTAATATTTTGGAACCAAATTCACGCTCTCTGTACGTATTCGCAGTAAGAAATTACGACTTTTAAAATCGAATATATGCCAATTACTGTGAGCGGCGATGGGTCACACTTTGCCCAAACCCCCCATGCAGTTTTTAAAATATCTCAAACATCCCAAATTCGCCCCCTGTGCCATATTTTGGAGTCAAATTCTGGCTCTCTGTACGTATTCGCAGTTTGAAATTAAGACTTTTTATACCGAAAATAGGCCTATTACTGAGTGCGGCGATGGGTCACATTTTGCCCAAACCCTCCCTGTAGTTTTCAAAATATCCCAAACATCCCAAATTCAAAGATTGAGTAATATTTAGGAGCCAATTTCTGGCTCTCTGCACGTATTCGCAGTTTGAAATTACGAATTTTTATTCCGAAAATATGCCAATTACGGAGTGTGGCGATGGGTCATATTTTGCCCAAACCCTCCCTGCAGTTTTCAAATTATCTCAAACATCCGAAATTCGACGCTTGAGCCATATTTTATAGCCAAATTCTGACTCTCTGCACGTATTCGCTGTTTGAAATTACGAATTTTTATACCGAAAATATGCAAATTTCTGAGAGTAGCGATGGGTCTCATTTTGCCCAAACCCCCCTGCAGTTTTCAAAATATTCAAAACATCGTAAATTAAACGCTTGAGCCATATTTTGGAGCCAAAATTTGGCTCTCTGCACGTATTCGCTGTTTGAAATTACGACTTTTTATCCCGAAATTATGCCAATTACTATAGGCGGCGATGAATCACAGTTTGCTCAAACCCTCCCTGCAGTTTTCAAGTTATCCCAAACATCCCAATTTCAACGCTTGATCCATATTTTGGAGCCAAATTCTCGCTCTCTGCATGTATTCGCACTTTCAAATTTTGACATTTTATACCGAAAATAGGACAAATACTGAGACCGTCGATGGGTCACATTTTGCCCAAACCCACCCTGCAGTTTTCAAAATATCCCAAACATCCAAAATTGGTCGCTTAAGCCATATTTTGGAGCCAAATTCTGGCTTTCTGCACGTATTCGCAGTTTGAAATTATGACTTTTTATACCGAAAATATGCCAATTACTGAAAGCAGCGATGGGTCACATTTTGCCTAAACGCTCCCTACAGTTTTAAAATTATCACAAACACCCCAAATTCGACGCTAGAGTAATATTTAGGAGCCAAATTCTGGCTCTGCACGTATTCGGAGTTTGAAACTACGACATTTTATACCGAAAATATGCCAATTACTGAGTGCTGTGATGAGGCACATTTTGCCCAAACCCTCCCTGCAGTTTTCAAAATATCCCAAACATCCCAAATTCAACGCTTGAGCCATATTTTGGAGCCAAATTCTGGCTCTCTGCACGTATTCGCCGTTTGAATTTACGACTTTTTATACCGAAAATATGCAAATTTCTGTGAGCAGCGATGGGTCACATTTTGCCCAAATCCCCCTGCAGTTTTCAAAATATTCCAAACATCCCAAATTCAACGCTTGAGCCATATTTTGGAGCCAAATTTTGGCTCTCTGCACGTATTCGCCGTTTGAAAATACGAATTTTATACCGAAAATATGCCAATTAATGTAACCGGCAATTTGTCACATTTTGCCCAAACCCTCCCTGCAGTTTTCAAAATATCCCAAACATCCCAAATTCGACGCTTGAGCAATATTTTGAAGCAAAAACTCTGGCTCTCTGCACGTATTTGCAGTTTGAAATTACGACTTTTTATTCCGAATATATGCCTATTACTTGCAGCAGCGATGGGTCACATTTTGCCCAAACCGCCCCAGCAGTTTTCAAAATATCACAAACATCCCAAATTCGACTCTTGAGCAATATTTCTGAGCTAAATTCTGGCTCTCTTCACGTATTCGGGGATTTAAATTACGACTTTTTATACAGAAAATATGCCAATTATTGAAAGTGTCGATGGATCACATTTTGCCCAAACCCTACCTGCAGTATTTAAAATATCCCAAAAATTCTAAATTCGACGCTTGAGCCATATTTTGGAGGCAAATTCTGGCTTTCTGCACGTAATCGCCGTGTGAAATTACGATTTTTATACCCAAAATATGCCAGTTACTGAAAGCGGCGATGGGTCACATTTTGCCCAAACCCCCCCTGCAGTTTTCAAGATATCCCAAACATCCAAATTTCGACGCTTGATCCATATTTTGGAGCCAAATTCTCGCTCTCTGCACGTATTCGCACTTTAAAATTACGACTTTTTATACCCAAAATATGCCAATTACTGAAAGCAGCGATAAGTCACATTTAGCCCAAACCCCCCATGCAGTTTTCAAAAGATCCCGAACATCCCAAATTTGACGCTTGAGCAATATTTTGGAGCCAAATTCTCGCTCTCTCTACGCATTCGCAGCTTGAAATTACGACTTTTTAAACCGAATATATGCCAATTACTGGAACGGCGATGGGTCACATTTTGCCCAAAACCCCCCCTGCAGTTTTCAAAATATCACAAACATCACAAATTCGACGCTTGATCCATGTTTTGGAGCCAAATTCTCGTTTTCTGCACGTATTCGCACTTTGAAATTACGACTTGTTATACCGAAAATATTCCAATTACTGAGAGCGGCGATGGGTCACACTTTGCCCAAACCCCCCATGCAGTTTTTAAAATATCTCAAACATCCCAAATTCGCCCCCTGTGCCATATTTTGGAGTCAAATTCTGGCTCTCTGTACGTATTCGCAGTTTGAAATTAAGACTTTTTATACCGAAAATAGGCCTATTACTGAGTGCGGCGATGGGTCACATTTTGCCCAAACCCTCCCTGTAGTTTTCAAAATATCCCAAACATCCCAAATTCAAAGATTGAGTAATGATAAAGGAGCCAATTTCTGGCTCTCTGCACGTATTCGCAGTTTGAAATTACGACTTTTTATACCGAAAATATGCCAATTACGGAGTGTGGCGATGGGTCATATTTTGCCCAAACCCTCCCTGCAGTTTTCAAATTATCTCAAACATCCGAAATTCGACGCTTGAGCCATATTTTATAGCCAAATTCTGACTCTCTGCACGTATTCGCTGTTTGAAATTACGAATTTTTATACCGAAAATATGCAAATTTCTGAGAGTAGCGATGGGTCTCATTTTGCCCAAACCCCCCTGCAGTTTTCAAAATATTCAAAACATCGTAAATTAAACGCTTGAGCCATATTTTGGAGCCAAAATTTGGCTCTCTGCACGTATTCGCTGTTTGAAATTACGACTTTTTATCCCGAAATTCTGCCAATTACTATAGGCGGCGATGAATCACAGTTTGCTCAAACCCTCCCTGCAGTTTTCAAGTTATCCCAAACATCCCAATTTCCACGCTTGATCCATATTTTGGAGCCAAATTCTCGCTCTCTGCATGTATTTGCACTTTCAAATTTTGACATTTTATACCGAAAATAGGACAAATACTGAGACCGTCGATGGGTCACATTTTGCCCAAACCCACCCTGCAGTTTTCAAAATATCCCAAACATCCAAAATTGGTCGCTTGAGCCATATTTTGGAGCCAAATTCTGGCTTTCTGCACGTATTCGCAGTTTGAAATTACGACTTTTTATACCGAAAATATGCCAATTACTGAAAGCAGCGATGGGTCACATTTTGCCTAAACGCTCCCTACAGTTTTCAAATTATCACAAACACCCCAAATTCGACGCTAGAGTAATATTTAGGAGCCAAATTCTGGCTCTGCACGTATTCGGAGTTTGAAACTACGACATTTTATACCGAAAATATGCCAATTACTGAGTGCTGTGATGAGGCACATTTTGCCCAAACCCTCCCTGCAGTTTTCAAAATATCCCAAACATCCAAAATTCAACGCTTGAGCCATATTTTGGAGCCAAATTTTGGCTCTCTGCTCGTATTCGCCGTTTGAAAATACGAATTTTATACCGAAAATATGCCAATTAATGTAACCGGCGATTTGTCACATTTTGCCCAAACCCTCCCTGCAGTTTTCAAAATATCCCAAACATCCCAAATTCGACGCTTGAGCAATATTTTGAAGCAAAAACTCTCGCTCTCTGCACGTATTTGCAGTTTGAAATTACGACTTTTTATTCCGAATATATGCCTATTACTTGCAGCAGCGATGGGTCACATTTTGCCCAAACCGCCCCAGAAGCCTCTGCATCACTCTCTTAAGCCTCTGCATCACTCTCTTAAGCCTCTTCATCACTCTTTTTAGCCGCTGCATCACTCTCATGATCCTCTGCATCTCTCTCTTGAGCCTCTACATCACTCTCTTGAGCCTCTACATCATTCTCTTGAGCCTCTGCATCACTCACTTGAGCCTCTCCATCACTCTCTTAAGCCTCTGCATCCCTCTCTTATTTCTCTGCATCACTCTCTTGAGCCTCTGCATCATTCTCTTGAGCCTCTGCATCCCTCTCTTAAGCCTTTACATCATTCTATTGAGCCTCTGCATCATTCTCTTGAGCCTCTGCAATACTCTCTTGAGCCTCTGCATCACTCTCTTAAGCCTCTGCATCTCTCTCTTCAGCCTCTGCATCACTCTCTTGAGCCTCTGCAGCACTCTCTTGAGCCTCAGCATCCCTCTCATAAACCTCTGCATCACTCTCGTGAGCCTCTGCATCCCTCTCTTAAGAGTCTGCATCACTAGTTTGAGCGTCTGCATCACTCTCTTGAACTCCTGCATCCTTCTCATGAGCCTCTGCATCCCTCTATTGAGCCTTTGTTTCACTCTCTTAAGCCTTTGCATTCCTCTCTTGAGCCTCTGCATAACTCTAAAGAGTCTCTGCATCCCTCTCTTGAGCCTCTGCATCCTTCTCTTGAGCCCCTGCATCCCTCTCTTGAACCTTTGCATCACTCTCTTAAGCCTCTGCATCCTTCTGTTAAGCCTCTGCATCACTCTCTTCAGCCTCTGCATCATTCTCTTGAGCGTCTGTATCTCTCTCTTGAGCCCCTGCATCCCTCTCTTGAGCCTCTACATCACTCTCTTGAGCCTCTGCATCACTCTCTTAAGCCTCTGCATCCCTCTTTTGAGCCTCTGCATCACTTTCTTAAGCCTCTGCATCCCTCTCATGCGCCTCTGCATCCCTCACTTGAGCCTATGCATCACTCTCTTAAGCCTCTGCATCCCTCCCTTGAGCCTCTGCATCACTCTCGTAAGCCTCTGCATAACTCTCTTGAGTCTCTGCGTCACTCTCTTGAGCCTCTACATCCCTCTCATAAGCCTCTGCATCACTCTCTTAAGCCTCTGCATCACTCTCTAGAGCCTCTGCATCACTCTCTTAAGCCTCTGCATCACTCTCTTACGCCTCTGCTTCCCTCTCTTGATCCTCTGCATCACTCTCTTGAGCCTCTGCATCACTCTCTTGATCGTCTGCATCACTCTCTTGCGCCTCTGCATCACTCTCTTGAGCCTCTGCATCCCTCTCTTGAGCCTCTGCAACACTCTCTTCAGCCTCTGCATCATTCTCTTGAGCCTCTGTATCTCTCTCTTGAGCCCCTGCATCCCTCTCTTGAGCCTCTACATCACTCTCTTGAGCCTCTGAATCACACTCTTAAGCCTCTGCATCCCTCTTTTGAGCCTCTGAATCACTTTCTTAAGCCTCTGCATCCCTCTCTATATCCTCTGGATCACTCTCTTGAGCCTCTGCATCATTCTCTTGAGCCTCTGCATCCTTCTCTGAAGCCTCTATATCATTCTCTTGAGCCTCTGCATCACTCTCTTGAGCCTCTACATCCCTCTCTGGAACCTCAGCATCCCTCTCTTGAGCTTTTTGTAGCACTTTCTTGAGCTTCTGCATCATTCTCTTGAGCCTCTGCATCCCTCTCTTAAGCCTCTGCATCACTCTCTTGAGCCTCTGCATCCCTCACCTGAGCCTGTGCATCACTCTCCTAAGCCTCTGCAACACTCTCTAAAGCCTCTGCATCACTCTCTTAAGCCTCTGCATCACTCTCTTCGGCCTCTGCATCACTCTCTTAATCCTCTGCTTCCCTCTCTTGATCCTCTGCATCACTCTCTTGAGTCTCTGCATCACTCTCATGATCTTCTGCATCACTCTCTTGAGCCTCTGCATCCCTCTCTGGAGCCTCAGCATCCCTCTCTGGAGCCTCTGCAGCACTCCCTGGAGCCTCTGCATCACTCTCTTGAGCATCTGCATCCCTCTCTTAAGCCTCTGCATCAATCTCTTGAGCCTCTGTATCCCTCTCTTGAACTCCTGCATCCCTCTCATGAGCATCTGCATCCCTCTATTGAGCCTTTGCATCACTCTCTTAAGCCTCTGCCTCCCTCTCTTGAGCCTCTGCATCCCTCTCTTGAGCCTCTGCATCTCTCTCTTAAGGCTCTGCATCACTTTCTTCAGCCTCTGTATCACTCTCTTGAGGCTCTGCATCCCCTCTCTTAAGCCTCTCCATCACTTTCTTCAGCTTCTGTATCACTCTCTTGAGCCTCTGCATCCCCTCTCTTAAGCCTCTGCATGTTTGCATCATTTTTATCGTATATATAAGGAATTAATAACAATAAACTGAAAATTAACAAAAATGTGAAAAACGGCAAAATATTGCCTAATTCGATGATATTTTGTTTAAATCACATAAGGGAAAAGGAAAAGGATAAACGTCAAAATATTGCTAAATTCGATGATTTTTAGTACAAAACAAAATGCAAGAAAACTTGCCAAAAAATGCAAAATTATGCGAAATTCTGAGATTTGAAGGCCAAATCATATATCGTGAGAAAACATGAAGTAGTATCGAAATGTTAGTTAAAACGAATATATTTACGTAAAATCACACTACATGAAAAACGTGAAAAAAGTCACTATATTACCAAATTTGAGGAGTTTAATTTCAAATTATATGGCGAGGTTTCGTATTACTTAGATCCCAGAAAAGACATATTAAAATGTTGTTTCCAATACAAATGATAAAAATCAATGTGTTTTCATTAGAATTTACTAAAATGTTCCTGATTTTATGTTTATATAACCAATGGAAGATGTACACGTAAAACCGCTCTAATCCGGCTGAAACGTCGATATATGCAATAAAAACAGAACTTTTCCCCTTTTAAATATCTTACACAGTATCTTAACGAGAAACAAATAGTTGGTTGAAAATAATGTATTTATGGATAATTTCTAACCAATTATGTGTTTGCATCATTTTTATGGTATATATATTGAATTAATAACAATAAACTGAAAATTTAGAGAAACGTGAAATAACGGCAAAATATTGCCTAATTCGATGATATTTTGTTTAAATCACATAAGGGAAAAGGGGGATGATGAACGACAAAATATTGCTAAATTCGATGATTTTTTATACAAACCAAATGCAGGAAAACTAGCTAAAAAATGTAATATTATACGAAATTCTGAGATTTCAAAGCTAAATCACATATCGTGAGAAAACATTAAGTAGTATCGAAATATTGGTATAAACGAATATATTTACGTAAAATCACACTACATGAAAAACGTGAAAAAAGTCACTATATTTCCAAATTTGAGTATTTTAACTTCAAATTATAAGGCGAGGTTTCGTATTACTAACATCCCAAAAAAGACATATTAAAATGTTGTTTCCAATACAAATGATAAAAATCGATGTGTTTTCATTAGAATTAACTAAAATGTTCCTGATTTTCCGTTTATATTACCAATGGAAGATGTACACTTAAACCCCGCTCTACTCCGGCTGAAACGTCGATATATGCAATAAAAACAGAACTTCTCCACTTTCAATATAATACACAGTATTTTAACGAGAAACAAATAGTTGATTGAAAATTAAGTATTTAAGGTTCCTGATTTTCCGTTTATATTACCAATGGAAGATGTACACTTAAACCCAGCTCTACTCCGGCTGAAACGTCGATATATGCAATAAAAACAGAACATCTCCCCTTTCAATATCTTACACAGTATTTTAACGAGAAACAAATAGTTGATTGAAAATTAGGTATTTAAGGTTAATTTCTAACCAATTATATGTTTGCATCATTTTTATCGTATATATAAGGAATTAATAACAATAAACTGAAAATTAACAAAAATGTGAAAAACGGCAAAATATTGCCTAATTCGATGATATTTTGTTTAAATCACATAAGGGAAAAGGAAAAGGATAAACGTCAAAATATTGCTAAATTCGATGATTTTTAGTACAAAACAAAATGCAAGAAAACTTGCCAAAAAATGCAAAATTATGCGAAATTCTGAGATTTGAAGGCCAAATCATATATCGTGAGAAAACATGAAGTAGTATCGAAATGTTAGTTAAAACGAATATATTTACGTAAAATCACACTACATGAAAAACGTGAAAAAAGTCACTATATTACCAAATTTGAGGAGTTTAATTTCAAATTATATGGCGAGGTTTCGTATTACTTAGATCCCAGAAAAGACATATTAAAATGTTGTTTCCAATACAAATGATAAAAATCAATGTGTTTTCATTAGAATTTACTAAAATGTTCCTGATTTTATGTTTATATAACCAATGGAAGATGTACACGTAAAACCGCTCTAATCCGGCTGAAACGTCGATATATGCAATAAAAACAGAACTTTTCCCCTTTTAAATATCTTACACAGTATCTTAACGAGAAACAAATAGTTGGTTGAAAATAATGTATTTATGGATAATTTCTAACCAATTATGTGTTTGCATAATTTTTATGGTATATATATTGAATTAATAACAATAAACTGAAAATTTAGAGAAACGTGAAATAACGGCAAAATATTGCCTAATTCGATGATATTTTGTTTAAATCACATAAGGGAAAAGGGGGATGATGAACGACAAAATATTGCTAAATTCGATGATTTTTTCTGCATCACTCTCATGATCCTCTACATCCCTCTCTTGAGCCTCTGCATCCCTCTCTTAAGCCTCTGCATCACTCTTTTGAGGCTTTGCATCACTCTCTTGTGCCTCTGCTTCCCTCTCTTAAGCCTCTGGAACACTCTCTTCAGCCTCTGCATCACTCTCGTAAGCCTCTGCATCCCTCTCTTGAGCATCTGCATCACTTTCCTGAGCCTCTGCATCATTTGTTTGAGCCTCTGCAATACTCTCTTCAGTCTCTGCATCACTCTCTTGTGGCCTCTGCATCACTCTCCTATGCCTCTGAATAACTCTTTTGAGCCTCTGCATCTCTCTCTCGAGCCTCTCCATCACTCTCTTGATCCTCTGCATCACTCTCTTCAGCTTCTTCATCACTCTCTTAAGCCTCTGCTTTCCTCTCTTGATCCTCTGCATCACTTTCTTGAGCCTCTGCATCCCTCTCTTGAGCCTCGGCATCACTCTCTTGAGCCTCTGCATCACCTTCTTAAGCCTCTGCATCCCTTTTTTGAGCCTCTGCATTACTTTCTTAAGCCTCTGCATCCCTTTCTTGAACGTCTGCATCACTCTCTTGAACTCTTGAATCCCTCTCATGAGCCTTTGCATCCCCCTCCTGAGCCTTTGCTTCACTCTCTTAAGCCTCTGCATCTCTCTCTTGAGCCTCTGCGTCACTCTCAAGAGCCTATGCATCCCTCCCTTGTGCCTCTGCATCCCTCATTTGATTCTCTGCATCCCTCTCTTGAGCCCCTGCATCCTTCTCTTGAGCCTCTGCATCCCTCTATTGAGCCTCTGCATCCCTCTCTTGAGCCTCTGCATCCCTCTCTTAAGCCTCTTCTTGAGCCTCTGCATCACTCTCAAGAGCCTCTGCATCCCTCACTTAAGCCTCTGAATCACTCTCTTGAGCCTCTGCATCACTCTCTTGAGCCCCTGCATCCCTCTCTTGAACCTCTGCATCACCCTCTTAAGCCTCTGAATCACTCTCTTGAGCCTCTGCATCACTCTCTTGAGCCTCTGCATCACTCTCTTGAGCCTCTGCATCACCCTCTTAAGCCTCTGCATCACTCAATTGAGAACCTGCATCCCTCTCCTAAGCCTCTACCTCACTCTCTTAAGCCTCTGCATCACTCTCGTAAGCCTCTGAATCACTCTCTTGAGCCTCTGCATCCCTCTCTTGAGCCTATGCATCACTCTTTTCAGCCTTTCATCCCTCTCTTGAGCCTCTGCCAGACTCTCTTCAGCCTCTGCGTCACTCTCTTTAGCCTCTGAATCCCTTTCTTGAGGCCTCTGCATAACTCTCTCGAGCCTCTGCATCACTCTCTTGATGCTCTGCATCACTCTCGTAAGCCTCTGAATAACACTCTTGAGCCTTTGCATCCCTCTCTTGAGCCTCTGCATCCCTCTCTTAAGCCTCTGAATCACTCGCTTAAGCCTCTGCATCACTCTCTAGAGCTTCTGCATCACTCTCTTCAGCCTCTGCATCACTCTCCTAAGCCTCTGCTTCCCTCTCTTGATCATCTACATCACTCTCTTGAGCCTCTGCATCACTCTCTTGATCGTCTGCATCACTTTCTTGAGCCTCTGCATCACTCTCTTGAGCCTCTGCATCACTCTCTTGAGCCTCTGCATCACTCTCTTGAGCCTCTGCATCAATTTCTTAAGCCTCTGCATCCCTCTCTTGATCCATATTTTGGAGCCAAATTCTCGCTCTCTGCACGAATTCGCACTTTGAAATTACGACTTTTTATACCGAAAATATGCCAATTACTGAAAGCGGCGATGGGTCACATTTTGCCCAAACCCCACATGCAGTTTTCAAAATATCTCAAACATCCCAAATCCGACTCTTGTGCCATATTTTGGAGTCAAATTCCGGCTCTCTGCACGTATTCGCAGTTTGAAATTACGACTTTTTATACCCAAAATATGCCAATTACTGAGTGCGGCGATGGGTCACATTTTGCCCAAACCCTCCCTGCAGTTTTCAAATATCCCAAATATCCCAATTTCGACGCTTGAGCCATATTTTTGAGCCAAATTCTGGCTCTCTGCACGTATTCGCCGTTTGAAATTACGACTTTTTATACCGAAAATAAGCCAATTACTGAAAGCGGCGATGGTCACATTTTGCCTAAACGCTCCCTGAAGTTTTCGAATTATCCCAAACGTCCCAAACTCAACGATTGAGTAATATTTAGGAGCCAAATTCTGGGTCTCCGCACGTATTCACAGTTTGAAATTACGACTTTTTATACCGCAAATACGCCAATTACTGAGTGCGGCGATTGGTCACATTTTGCTCAAACCCTCCCTGCAGTTTTCAAATTCCCCCAAACATCCCAAATTCGACGCTTGAGCAATATTTTGGAGCCAAATTTTGGCTCTCTGCACGTATTCGCCGTTTGAAATTACGACTTTTTATCCCGAAATTATGCTAATTACTATAGGCGGCGATGAATCACATTTTGCCCAAACCCTCCCTGCAGTTTTCAAGATATCCCAAACATCCCAATTTCGACGCTTGATCCATATTTTGGATCCAAATTCTCGCTCTCTGCATGTATTCGCACTTTCAAATTACGACTTTTTATACCGGAAATATGACAATTACTGAGACCGGCGATGGGTCACATTTTGCCCAAACCCACCCTGCAGTTTTCAAAATATCCCAAACATCCCAAATTCGTCGCTTGAGCCATATTTTGGAGGCAAATTCTGGCTTTCTGCACGTATTCGCAGTTTGAAATTACATTTTGTACCGAAAATATGCCAATTACTGAAAGCCGCGATGGGTCACATTTTGTCTAAACGCACCCTGCAGTTTTCAAAAAATCACAAACATCCCAAATTCGACGCTAGAGTAATTCGCAGTTTGAAACTACGACTTTTTATACCAAAAATAAGCCAATTACTGAAAGCGGCGATGGTCACATTTTGCCAAAACGCTCCCTGAAGTTTTCAATTATCTAATACGTCCCAAATTCAACGATTGAGTAGTATTTAGGAGCCAAATTCTGGGTCTCTGCACGTATTCGCAGTTTGAAACTACGACTTTTTATACCGCATATACGCCAATTACTGAGTGCGGCGATTGGTCACATTTTGCCCAAACCCTGCCTGCAGTTTTCAAATTCCCCCAAACATCCCAAATTCGACGCTTGAGCAATATTTTGGAGCCAAATTTTGGCTCTCTGCACGTATTCGCCGTTTGAAATTACAAATTTTTATCCCGAAATTATGCTAATTACTATAGGCGGCGATGAATCACATTTTGCCCAAACCCTCCCTGCAGTTTTCAAAATATCCCAAACATCCCAAATTCGACGCTTGAGTCATATTTTGGAGCCAAATTCTGGCTCTCTGCACGTATTCGCCGTTTGAATTTACGACTTTTTAAACCGAAAATATGTAAATTTCTGAGAGCAGCGATGGGTCACATTTTGCCCAAACCCCCTTGCAGTTTTCAAAATATTCCAAACATTCCAAATTCAACGCTTGAGCCATATTTTGGAGCCAAATTTTATCTCTCTGCACTTATTCGCCGTTTGAAATTACGAATTTTATACCGAAAATATGCCAATTAATGAAAGCGGCGATATGTCACATTTTGCCCAAACCCTAACTGCTGTTTTCAAAATATCCCAAACATCCCAAATTCGACGCTTGAGCAATATTTTGGAGCAAAACTTCTCGCTCTCTGCACGTATTCGGAGTTTGAAATTACGACTTTTTATTCCGAATATATGCCAATTACTGAGAGCGGCGATGTGTCACATTTTGCCCAATTCCCCATGCAGTTTTCATAATATCCAAAACATCTCAAATGCGACCCTTGAGCCATATTTTGGAGCCAAATTCTGGCTCTCTGCACGTGTTCGCATATTGAAATTGGCATATTTTCGGTAAAAAAAGTCGTAATTTCAAAGTGCGAATACGTGCAGAGAGCGAGAATTTATCTCCAAAATATGGATCAAGCGTCAAAATTTGGATGTTTGGGATATCTTAAAAACTGCAGGGAGGGTTTGGGCAAAATGTGACCCATCGCTGCTCTCAGAAGTTTGCATATTTTCGGTATAAAAAGTCGTAATTTCAAACTGGGAATTCCTGCAGAGAGCAACAATTTGGTTCCTACATATAGCTCAAGCCATATCGAATTTCGGATGTTCGGGATATTTTGAAAACTGCCGGGCAGGGTTTGGGCAAAAATTGACTCATCGCCGCTCTCAGTAATTGGCATATTTTTGGTATATAAAGTCGTAATTTCAAAGTGCGAATACGTGCAGAAAGCGCGAATTTGGCTCCAAAATATGGATCAAGCGTCGAAATTGGGATGTTTGGGATATCTAAAAATTGCAGGGAGGGTTTGGACAAAATGTGACCCATCGCCGCTTTCAGTAATTGGCATATTTTGTATATAAATATTGTAATTTCAAACGGCGATTACGTGGAGAGAGCCAGAATTCTCCTTTAAAATAGGGCTCAAGCGCCGATTTTGGGATGTTTGGGATATTTTATAAACTGCAGTGAGAGTTTGGGCAAAATGTGATCCATCGCCGCTTTCAGTAATTGGCATATTTTCTGTATAAAAAGTCGTAATTTCAAACAGCGAATACGTGCAGAGAGCCAGAATTTGGCTCCAAAATATGGCTCAAGCGTCGAATTTGTGATGTTTGGGATATTTTGAAAACTGCAGGGAGTGTTTGGGCAAAATGTGATCCATCGCCGCTTTCATCAATTGGCATACTTTCTTAATAAAAATTCGTAATTTCAAACAGCGAATACGTGCAGAGAGCCATAATTTGGCTCCAAAATATGGCTCAAGCGTCGAATTTGGGATGTTTGAAGAATTTTGAAAACTGCAGAGGGGCTTGGGCAAAATGTGACCCATCGACGCTATCAGTAATTGGCATATTTTCGGTATAAAAAGTCGTAATTTCAAACTGCGAATACGTGAAGAGAGCCACAATTTAGCTCCAAAATATGGCTCAAGCGTCGAATTTGCGATGTTTGTGATATTTTGAAAACTGCACGGGAGGTTTGGGCAAAATGTGACCCATCGCTGCTCCCGGTAATTGGTATATATTCGGTATAAAAAGTCGTAATTTCAATCTGCGAATACGTGCAGAGAGCCAGAATTTAGCTTCAAAAGTATGGCTCAAAAGCCATATTTTGGAGCCAAATTTTGGCTCTCTGCACGTATTCGCCCTCTGAAATTACGAATTTTATACCGAAAATATGCCAATTAATGAAAGCGGCGATTTGTCACATTTTGCCCAAACCCTAACTGCTGTTTTCAAAATATCCCAAACATCCCAAATTCGACGCTTGAGCAATATTTTGGAGCAAAAATTCTCGCTCTCTGCACGTATTCGGAGTTTGAAATTACGACTTTTTATTCCGAATATATGCCTATTACTTGGAGCAGCGATGGGTCACATTTTGCCCAAACCCCCCCAGCAGTTTTCAAAATATCACAAACATCCCAAATTCGACTCTTGAGCCAAATTTTGGAGCTAAATTCTGGCTCTCTTCACGTATTCGGGGATTGAAATTACGACTTTTTATTCCGAAAATATGCCAATTACTGAGAGCGGCGATGTGTCACATTTTGCCCAATTCCCCATGCAGTTTTCATAATATCCAAAACATCTCAAATGCGAACCTTGAGCCATATTTTGGAGCCAAATTCTGGCTCTCTGCACGTGTTCGCATATTGAAATTGGCATATTTTCGGTAAAAAAAGTCGTAATTTCAAAGTGCGAATACGTGCAGAGAGCGAGAATTTGGCTCCAAAATATGGATCAAGCGTCAAACTTTGGATGTTTGGAATATCTTAAAAACTGCAGGGAGGGTTTGGGCAAAATGTGACCCATCGCTGCTCTCAGAAGTTTGCATATTTTCGGTATAAAAAGTCGTAATTTCAAACTGGGAACTCCTGCAGAGAGCAACAATTTGGTTCCTACATATAGCTCAAGCCATATCGAATTTCGGATGTTCGGGATATTTTGAAAACTGCCGGGCAGGGTTTGGGCAAAAATTGACTCATCGCCGCTCTCAGTAATTGGCATATTTTCGGCATATAAATTCGTAATATCAAAGTGCGAATACGTGCAGAGAGCGCGAATTTGGCTCCAAAATATGGATCAAGCGTCGAAATTAGGATGTTTGGGATATCTAAAAATTGCAGGGAGGGTTTGGACAAAATGTGACCCATCGCCGCTTTCAGTAATTGGCATATTTTGTATATAAATATTGTAATTTCAAACGGCGATTACGTGCAGAGAGCCAGAAATCTCCTTTAAAATAGGGCTCAAGCGCCGATTTTGGGATGTTTGGGATATTTTATAAACTGCAGTGAGAGTTTGGGCAAAATGTGATCCATCGCCGCTTTCAGTAATTGGCATAGTTTCTGTATAAAAATTCGTAATTTCAAACAGCAAATACGTGCAGAGAGCCATAATTTGGCTCCAAAATATGGCTCAAGCGTCGAATTTGGGATGTTTGTCATATTTTGAAAACTGCAAGGGGGTTTGGCCAAAATGTGACCCATCGCCGCTCCCAGTAATTGGCTTATATTCGGCTTTAAAAGTCGCAATTTCATACTGCGAATACGTGCAGAGAGCCATAATTTGGCTCCAAAATATGGCTCAAGCGTCGAATTTGGGATGTTTGAAAAATTTTGAAAACTGCAGAGGGGATTGGGCAAAATGTGACCCATCGACGCTATCAGTAATTGGCATATTTTCTGTATAAAAAGTCGTAATATCAAACTGCGAATACGTGAAGAGCGCCACAATTTGGCTCCAAAATATGGCTCAAGCGTCGAATTTGCGATGTTTGTGATATTTTGAAAACTGCACGGGAGGTTTGGGCAAAATGTGACCCATCGCTGCTCCCGGTAATTGGTATATATTCGGCATAAAAAGTCGTAATTTCAATCTGCGAATACGTGCAGAGAGCCAGAATTTAGCTTCAAAAGTATGGCTCAAGCATCGAATTTGGGATGTTTGGGATATTTTGAAAACTGCAGGGTGGGTTTGGGCAAAATGTAACCCATCGCCGCTCTCAGTAATTGGCATATTTTGGTATGAAAAGTCTTAATTTCAAACTGCGAATACGTACAGAGAGCAAGAATTTGACTCCAAAATATGGCACAAGGTTCGAATTTGGGATGTTTGATATATTTTGAAAACTGCATGGGGGGTTTGGGCAAAGTGTGACCCATCGCTGCTCACAGAAATTTGCATATTTTCGGTATAAAAAGTCGTAAATTCAAACGGCGAATACGTGCAGAGAGCCAGAATTTGGCTCCAAAATATGGTTCAAGCGTCGAATTTGGGATGTTTGGGTTATTTTCAAAACTGCAGGGAGGGTTTGGGCAAAATGTGCCTTTTCGCAGCACTCAGTAATTGGCATATTTTCGGTATAAAAAGTCGTAGTTTCAAACTGCGAATACGTGCAGAGAGCCAGAATTTGGCTCCTAAATATTACTCTAGCGTTGAATTTGGGATGTTTGGGATATTTTGAAAACTGTAGCGAGCGTTTAGGCAAAATGTGACCCATCGCTGCTCTCAGTAATTGGCATATTTTCGGTATAAAAAGTCGTAATTTCAAATTGCGAATATGTGCAGAAAGCCAGAATTTGGCTCCAAAATATGGCTCAAGCGACCAATTTTTGATGTTTGGGATATTTTGAAAACTGCAGGGTGGGTTTGGGCAAAATGTGACCCATCGACGGTCTCAGTATTTGTCCTATTTTCGGTATAAAATGTCATAATTTCAAAATGCGAATACATGCAGAGAGCGAGAATTTGGCTCCAAAATAGGGATCAAGCGTTGAAATTGGGATGTTTGGGATATCTTGAAAACTGCAGGGAGGGTTTGGGCAAAATGTGATTCATCGCCGCCAATAGTAATAGGCATAATTTCGGGATAAAAAGTCGTAATTTCAAACGGCGAATACGTGCAGAGAGCCAAATTTTGGCTCCAAAATATGGCTCAAGCGTTTAATTTGGGATGTTTTGAATATTTTGAAAACTGCAGGGGGGTTTGGGCAAAATGTGACCTATCGCTACTCTCAGAAATTTGCATATTTTCTGTATAAAAAGTCGTAATTTCAAACGGCGAATACGTGCAGAGAGCCAGAATTTGGCTCCAAAATATGGCTCAAGCGTCGAATTTCGGATGTTTGGGATAATTTGAAAACTGCAGGGAGGGTTTGGGCAAAATGTGACCCATCGCTGCACTCAGTAATTGGCCTTTTTTCGGTATAAAAAGTCGTAATTTCAAATTGCGAATGCGTGCAGAGAGCCAGAAATTAGCTCCTAATTATTACTCAATCTTTGAATTTGGGATGTTTGGGATATTTTGACAACTGCAGGGAGGGTTTGGGCAAAATGTGACCCATCGCCGCTTACAGTAACTGGCATATTTTGGGTATAAAAAGTCGTAATTTCACACGTCGATTACGTGCAGAAAGCCAGAATTTGCCTCCAAAATATGGCTCAAGCGTCTAATTTTGAATTTTTGGGATATTTTAAAAACTGCAGGGAGGGTTTGGAAAAAATGTGATCCTTCGCCACTTTCAATAATTTGCATATTTTCTGTATAAAAAGTCGTAATTTCAATCTGCGAACACGTGCAGAGAGCCAAAATAAGGGTCCAAAATATAGCTCAAGGGTCGCATTGGAGATGTTTGGGTCATTTTGAAAACTGCAGGGAAAATTGGGCAAAATGTGACACATCGCCGCTCTCAGTAATTGGCATATTTTCGGTATAAAAAGTCGAAATTTAAATCCCCGAATACGTGAAGAGAGAAAGAATTTAGCTCCAAAATATGGCTCAAGAGTCGAATTTGGGATGTTTGTGATATTTTGAAAACTGCTGGGGAGGTTTGGGCAAAATGTGACCCATCGCTGCTCCAAGTAATAGGCATATATTCGGAATAAAAAGTCGTAATTTCAAACTGCAAATACGTGCAGAGAGCGAGAGTTTTTGCTTCAAAATTTTGCTCAAGCGTCGAATTTGGGATGTTTGGGATATTTTGAAAACTGCAGGGAGGGTTTGGGCAAAATGTGAAAAATCGCCGATTACATTAATTTGCATATTTTCGGTATATAAATTCGTAATTTCAAACGGCGAATACGAGCAGAGAGCCAAAATTTGGCTACAAAACATGGCTCAAGCGTTGAATTTGGGATGTTTAGAATATTTTGAAAACTGTTGGTGGATTTGGGCAAAATGCGACCCATCGCTGCTCAAATAAATTTGCATATTTTCGGTATAAAAAGTCGTAAATTCAAACGGCGAATACGTGCAGAGAGCCAGAATTTGGCTCCAAAATATGGCTCAAGCGTCGAATTTGGGATGTTTGGGATATTTTGAAAACTGCAGGGAGGGTTTGGGCAAAATGTGACAAATCGCCGATTACATTAATTTGCATATTTTCGGTATATAAATTCGTAATTTCAAACGGCGAATACGTGCAGAGAGCCAAAATTTGGCTACAAAACATGGCTCAAGCGTTGAATTTGGGATGTTTAGAATATTTTGAAAACTGTTGGTGGATTTGGGCAAAATGCGACCCATCGCTGCTCAAATAAATTTGCATATTTTCGGTATAAAAAGTCGTAAATTCAAACGGCGAATACGTGCAGAGAGCCAGAATTTGGCTCCAAAATATGACTCAAGCGTCGAATTTGGGATGTTTGGGATATTTTGAAAACTGCAGGGAGGGTTTGGGCAAAATGTGCCTCATCGCAGCACTCAGTAATTGGCTTATTTTCGGTATAAAAAGTCGTAGTTTCAAACTGCGAATACGTGCAGAGAGCCAGAATTTGGCTCCTAAATATTACTCTAGCGTTGAATTTGGGATGTTTGGGATATTTTGAAAACTGTAGGGAGCGTTTAGGCAAAATGTGACCCATCGCTGCTTTCAGTAATTGGCATATTTTCGGTATAAAAATTCGTAATTTCAAACTGCAAATACGTGCAGAAAGCCAGAATTTGGCTCCAAAATATAGCTCAAGCGAACAATTTTGGAAGTTTGGGATATTTTGAAAACTGCAGGGTTGGTTTGGTCAAAATGTGACCCATCGACGGTCTCAGTATTTGTCCTATTTTCGGTATAAAATGTCATAATTTGAAAGTGCGAATACATGCAGAGAGCGAGAATTTGGCTCCAAAATATGGATCAAGCGTTGAAATTGGAATGTTTGGGATATCTTGAAAACTGCAGCTAGGGTTTGGGCAAAATGTGATTCATCGCCGCCTATAGTAATAGGCATAATTTCGGGATAAAAAGTCGTAATTTCAAACGGCGAATACATGCAGAGAGCCAAATTTTGGCTCCAAAATATTTATCAAGCGTTTAATTTGGGATGTTTTGAATATTTTGAAAACTGCAGGGGGGTTTGGGCAAAATGTGACCCATCGCTACTCTCAAAAATTAGCATATTTTCGGTATAAAAATTCGTAATTTCAAACGGCGAATACGTGCAGAGAGCCAGAATTTGGCTCCAAAATATGGCTCAAGCGTCGAATTTCGGATGTTTGGGATAATTTGAAAACTGCAGGGTGGGTTTGGGCAAAATGTGACCCATCGCCGCACTCAGTAATTTCCCTATTTTCGGTATAAAAAGTCGTAATTTCAAACTGCGAATACGTGCAGAGAGCCAGAAATTGGCTCCTAAATATTACTCAATCTTTGAATTTGGGATGTTTGGGATATTTTGAAAACTGCAGGGAGGGTTTGGGCAAAATGTGACCCATCGCCGCACTCAGTAATAGGCCTAATTTAAGTATAAAAAGTCGTAATTTCAAACTGCGAATACGTGCAGAAAGACAGAATTTAGCTCCAAAATATGGCACAAGGGTCGAATTTGCGATGTTTGAGATATTTTGAAAACTGCATGGGGGGTTTGGGCAAAGTGTGACCCATCGAATTTTGGACGTTTGGGATATTTTGTAAACTGCAGGGAGGGTTTGGGCAAAATGTGACCCATCGCAACTCTTAGTAATTGGCATATTTTCGGTATAACAAGTCGTAATTTCAAACTGCGAATTCGTGCAGAGAGCCAGAATTTGGCTCCTACATATGGTTCAAGCATCGAATTTCGGATGTTCGGTATATTTTGAAAACTGCCGGGGAGGGTTTGGGCAAAAATTGACTCATCGCCGCTCTCAGTACTTGGCATATTTTCGGTATAAAAAGTCGTAATTTCAAACGGCGATTACGTACAGAGAGCCAGAATTTGCCTACTAAATATGGCTCAAGCGTCGAAATTGGGATGTTTGGGATATTTTAAAAACTGCATGGAGGGTTTGGCAAAATGTGATCATCGCCGCTTTCAGTAATTTGCATATTTTCAGTTAAAAATGTCGTAATTTCAATCTGCGAATGCGTGCAGGGAGCAGGAATTTGGCTCCAAAATATAACTCAAGGGTCGCATTTGAGATGTTTGGGATATTTTGAAAACTGCAGGGAGGGTTTGGGCAAAAGGTGACCAATCGTCGCTCTCAGAAATTTGCATATTTTCGGTATAAAAAGTCGTAATTTCAAAGTGCGAATACGTGCAGAGAGCGCGAATTTGGCTCCAAAATATGGATCAAGCGTCGAAATTGGGATGTTTGAGATATCTAGAAACTGCAGGGAGGGTTTGGACAAAATGTGCCCCATCGCCGCTTTCAGTAATTGGCATATTTTGGGTAAAAATATTGTAATTCCAAACGGCGATTACGTGCAGAGAGCCAGAATTTTCCTTTAAAATAGGGCTCAAGCGCTGATTTTCGGATGTTTGGGATATTTTATAAACTGCAGGGAGAGTTTGGGCAAAATGTGATCCATCGCTGCTTTCAGTAATTGGCATATTTTCGGTAAAAAATGTGTAATTTCAAACTGCGAATACGTGCAGAGAGCCAGAATTTGGGTAAAAAATATGGGTCAAGCGTAGAATTTGGGTTGTTTAGGATATTTTGAAAATTGGAGGGAGGGTTTGGGCAAAATGTGCTACATCGCTGTTCCCAGTAATTGGCATATATTCGCTTTAAAAAGTCGTAATTTCATACTGCGAATACGTGCAGAGAGCGAGAATTTATTTCCAAAATATTGCTCAAGCGTCGAATTTGGGATGTTTTGGAAATTTTAAAAACTGCAGGGGGGCTTGGGCAAAATGTGACCCATCGTCGCTCTCAGTAAGTGGCATATTTTCGGTAAAAAAAGTCGTAATTTCAAAGTGCGAATACGTGCAGAGAGCGAGAATTTGGCTCCAAAATATGGATCAAGCGTCGAAATTTGGATGGTTGGGATATCTTAAAAACTGCAGGGGAGGTTTGGGCAAAATGTGACCCATCGCTGCTCCCAGTAATTGGTATATATTCGGTATAAAAAGTCGTAATTTCAATCTGCGAATACGTGCAGAGAGCCAGAATTTGGCTCCAAAATATGGCTCAAGGGTCGCATTTAAGATGTTGGGGATATTTTGTAAACTGCAGGGGGGTTTGGGCAAAAGGTGACCCATCGTCGCTCTCAGAAATTGGCATATTTTCGGTAAAAAAAGTCGTAATTTCAAAGTGCGAATACGTGCAGAGAGCGAGAATTTGGCTCTAAAATATGGATCAAGCGTCGAAATTTCGATGTTTGGGATATCCTAAAAACTGCAGGGGGGGTTTGGGCAAAATGTGACCCATCGCCGCTTTCAGTAACTGGCATATTTTGGGTATAAAAATCGTAGTTTCACACGGCGATTACGTGCAGAAAGCCAGAATTTGCCTCCAAAATATGGCTCAAGCGTCGAATTTTGAATTTTTGGGATATTTTAAAAACTGCAGGGAGGGTTTGGGCAAAATATGACACATCGACACTTTCAATAATTGGCATATTTTCTGTATAAAAAGCCGTAATTTCAATCTGCGAACACGTGCAGAGAGCCAGAATAAGGCTCCAAAATATGGCTCAAGGGTCGCATTTGAGATGTTTGGGATATTTTGAAAACTGCAGGGGGAATTGGGCAAAATGTGACACATCGCCGCTCTCAGTAATTGGCATATTTTCGGTATAAAAAGTCGTAATTTAAATCCCCGAATGCGTGAAGAGAGCCAGAATTTAGCTCCAAAATATTGCTCAAGAGTCGAATTTGGGATGTTTGTGATATTTTGAAAACTGCTGGGGCGGTTTGGGCAAAATGTGACCCATCGCTGCTCCAAGTAATAGGCATATATTCGGAATAAAAAGTCGTAATTTCAAACAGCAAATACGTGCAGAGAGCGAGAGTTTTTGCTTCAAAATATTGCTCAAGCGTCGAATTTGGGATGTTTGGGATATTTTGAAAACTGCAGGGAGGGTTTGGGCAAAATGTGACAAATCGCTTGTTACATTAATTGGCATTTTTTCGGTATAAAATTCGTAATTTCAAACGGCGAATACGTGCAGAGAGCCAAATTTTGGCTCCAAAATATGGCTCAAGCGTTTAATTTGGGATGTTTTGAATATTTTGAAAACTGCAGGGGGGTTTGGGCAAAATGTGACCCATCGCTACTCTCAGAAATTTGCATATTTTCGGTATAAAAATTCGTAATTTCAAACGGCGAATACGTGCAGAGAGCCAGAATTTGGCTCCAAAATATGGTTCAAGCGTCGAATTTCGGATGTTTGAGATAATTTGAAAACTGCAGGGAGGGTTTGGGCAAAATATGACCCATCGCCGCACTCAGTAATTGGCCTATTTTCGGTATAAAAATCGTAATTTCAAACTGCGAATACGTGCAGAGAGCCAGAAATTGGCTCCTAAATATTACTCAATCTTTGAATTTGGGATGTTTTGGATATTTTGAAAACTGCAGGGAGGATTTGGGCAAAATGTGACCCATCGCCGCACTCAGTAATAGGCCTATTTTCGGTATAAAAAGTCTTAATTTCTTACTGTGAATACGTACAGAGAGCGTGAATTTGGTTCCAAAATATTGCTCAAGCGTCGAATTTGGGATGTTTGTCATATTTTGAAAACTGCACGGAGGGTTTGGCCAAAATGTGACCCATCGCCGCTCACAGTAATTGGCATATATTCGATTTTAAAAGTCGTAATTTCTTACTGCGAATACGTACAGAGAGCGTGAATTTGGTTCCAAAATATTACTCAAGCGTCGAATTTGGGATGTTTGAAAAATTTTTAAAACTGCAGAGGGGCTTGGGCAAAATGTGACCCATCGACTGTATCAGTAATTGGCATATTTTCGGTATAAAAAGTCGTAATTTCAAACTGCGAATACGTGCAGAAAGCCAGAATTTGGCTTCAAAATATTGCTCAAGTTTCGAATTTGGGATGTTTGGGATATTTTGAAAACTGCAGGGTGGGTTTGGGCAAAATGTGACCCATCGCCGCTCTCAGTAATTGGCATATTTTGGGTATGAAAAGTCTTAATTTCAAACTGCGAATACGTACAGAGAGCCAGAATTTGACTCCAAAATATGGCTCAAGCGTCGAATTTGGGATGTTTGGGGGAATTTGAAAACTGCAGGGAGGGTTTGGGCAAAATGTGACCAATCGCCGCACTCAGTAATTGGCGTATTTACGGTATAAAAAGTCGTAGTTTCAAACTGCGAATACGTGCAGAGACCCAGAATTTGGCTCCTAAATACTACTCAATCGTTGAATTTGGGACGTATTAGATAATCGAAAACTTCAGGGAGCGTTTAGGCAAAATGTGACCATCGCCGCTTTCAGTAATTGGCTTATTTTCGGTATAAAAAGTCGTAGTTTCAAACTGCGAATTACTCTAGCGTCGAATTTGGGATGTTTGGGATATTTTGAAAACTGCAGGGTGCGTTTAGACAAAATGTGACCCATCGCGGCTTTCAGTAATTGGCATAATTTCGGTACAAAATGTCGTAATTTCAAACTGCGAATTCGACGCTAGAGTAATTCGCAGTTTGAAACACTCAAATTTGGTAATATAGTGACTTTTTTCACGTTTTTCTTATCGTGTGATTTCACGTAAATATATTCGTTTTTACCAATATTTCGATGCTACTTTATGTTTTCTCACGATATATGATTTGGCCTTCAAATCTCAGAATTTCGCCTAATATTACATTTTTTAGCTAGTTTTCCTGCATTTGGTTTGTATAAAAAATCACCGAATTTAGCAATATTTTGTCGTTCATCATCCCCCTTTTCCCTTATGTGTAAAATACTGTGTAAGATATTGAAAGAGGAGAAGTTCTGTTTTTATTGCATATACCGACGTTTCAGCTGGATTAGAGCGGTTTTACCTGTACATCTTCCATTGGTAATATAAACGGAAAATCAGGAACATTTTAGTTAATTCTAATGAAAACACATTGATTTTTATCATTTGTATTGGAAACAACATTTTAATATGTCTTTTCTGGGATCTTACGTAATACGAAACCTCGCCTTATAATTTGAAGGTAAAATACTCAAATTTGGTAATATAGTGAATTTTTTCACGATTTTCTTGTTGTGTGATTTCACGTAAATATATTCGTTTTTACCAATATTTCGATGCTACTTTATGTTTACTCACGATATGTGATTTGGCCTTCAAATCTCAGAATTTCGCATAATATTGCATTTTTTGACAAGTTTTCTTGCATTTTGTTTTGTACTAAAAATCATCAAATTTAGCAATATTTTGACGTTTATCATCCCCATTTTCCTCTATGTGATTTAAACAAAATATCATCGAATTAGGCAATATTTTGCCGTTATTCCACGTTTTTGTAAATTTTCAGTTTATTGTTATTAATTCAATATATATACAATAAAAATGATGCAAACACATAATTGGTTAGAAATTAACCTTAAATACTTAATTTTCAATCAACAATTTGTTTCTCGTTAAAATACTGTGTATTATATTGAAAGGGGAGAAGTTCTGTTTTTATTGCATATATCGACGTTTCAGCTGGATTAGAGCGGTTTTACGTGTACATCTTCCATTGGTAATATAAACGGAAAATCAGGAACATTTTAGTTAATTCTAATGAAAACACATCGATTTTTATCATTTGTACTGGAACCAACATTTTAATATGTCTTTTCTAGGATCTAAATGATACGAAATCTCGCTTTTTAATTTGAAGTTAAAATCCCCAAATTTGGTAATATAGTGACTTTTTTCACGTTTTTCATGTAGTGTGATTTTACGTAAATATATTCGTTTATACCAATATTTCGATACTACTTAATGTTTTCTCGCGATATATGATTTAGCTTTGAAATCTCAAAATTTCGCATAATATTACATTTTTTAGCTAGTTTTCCTGCATTTGGTTTGTATAAAAAATCATCGAATTTAGCAATATTTTGTCGTTCATCATCCCCCTTTTCCCTTATATGATTTAAACAAAATATCATCGAATTAGGCAATATTTTGCCGTTATTTCCCGTTTCTGTAAATTTTCAGTTTATTGTTATTAATTCAATATATATACGATAAAAATGATGTAAACACATAATTGGTTAGAAATTATCTATAAATACTTTATTTTCAACCTACTATTTGTTTCTCGTTAAGATACTGTGTAAGATATTTAAAAGGGGAAAAGTTCTGTTTTTATTGCATATATCGACGTTTCAGCCAGATTAGAGCGGTTTTACGTGTACATCTTCCATTGGTTATATTAACATAAAATCAGGAACATTTTAGTAAATTCTAATGAAAACACATTGATTTTTATCATTTGTATTGGAAACAACATTTTAATATGTCTTTTCTGGGAGCTAAGTAATACGAAACCCTGCCATATAATTTGAAGTTAAACTCCTCAAATTTGGTAATATAGTGACTTTTTCACGTTTTTCATGAAGTGTGATTTTACGTAAATATATTCGTTTTTGCCAATATTTCGATACTACTTCATGTTTTCTCACGATATATGATTTGGCCTTCAAATCTCAGAATTTCGCATAATATTGCATTTTTTGGCAAGTTTTCTTGCATTTTGTTTTGTACTAAAAATCATCGAATTTAGCAATATTTTGACGTTTATCATCCCCCTTTTCCTTTATGTGATTTAAACAAAATTTGATGGAATTAGGCAATATTTTGCAGTTTTCCACGTTTTTGTGAATTTTCAGTTTATTGTTAATAATTTATTATATATACGATAAAAATGATGCAAACACATAATTGGTTAGAAATTAACCTTAAATACTTAATTTTCAATCAACTATTTGTTTCTCGTTAAAATACTGTGTATTATATTGAAAGGGGAGAAGTTCTCTTTTTATTGCATATATCGACGTTTCAGCCGGAGTAGAGCGGTTTTACGTGTACATCTTCCATTGGTAATATAAACGGAAAATCAGGAACCTTAAATACTTAATTTTCAATCAACTATTTGTTTCTCGTTAAAATACTGTGTAAGATATTGAAAGGGGAGAAGTTCTGTTTTTATTGCATATATCGACGTTTCAGCTGGATTAGAGCGGTTTTACGTGTACATCTTCCATTGGTAATATAAACGGAAAATCAGGAACATTTTAGTTAATTCTAATGAAAACACATCGATTTTTATCATTTGTATTGGAAACAACATTTTAATATGTCTTTTCTGGGATGTTAGTAATACGAAACCTTGCCTTATAATTTGAAGTTAAAATACTCAAATTTGGTAATATAATGACTTTTTTTCACGTTTTTCATGTAGTGTGATTTTACGTAAATATATTCGTTTTTACCAATATTTCCATGCTACTTTATGTTTTCTCACGATATTTGATTTGGCCTTCAAATCTCAGAATTTCGCATAATATTGCATTTTAAAGCAAGTTTTCTTGCATTTTGTTTTGTACTAAAAATCATCGAATTTAGCAATATTTTCACGTTTATCATCCCCATTTTCCTTTATGTGATTTAAACAAAATATCATCGAATTAGGCAATGTTTTGCCGTTTTTCCACGTTTTTGTGAATTTTCAGTTTATTGTTATTAATTTATTAAATATACAATAAAAATGATGCAAACACACAATTGGTTAAAAATTAACCTTAAATACTTAATTTTCAATCAACTATTTGTTTCTCGTTAAAATACTGTGTATTATATTGAAAAGGGAGAAGTTCTGTTTTTATTGCATATATCGACGTTTCAGCTGGATTAGAGCGGTTTTACGTGTACATCTTCCATTGGTAATATAAACGGAAAATCAGGAACATTTTAGTTAATTCTAATGAAAACACATCGATTTTTATCATTTGTACTGGAACCAACATTTTAATATGTCTTTTCTAGGATCTAAATGATACGAAATCTCGCTTTTTAATTTGAAGTTAAAATCCCCAAATTTGGTAATATAGTGACTTTTTTCACGTTTTTCATGTAGTGTGATTTTACGTAAATATATTCGTTTATACCAATATTTCGATACTACTTAATGTTTTCTCACGATATATGATTTAGCTTTGAAATCTCAGAATTTCGCATAATATTACATTTTTTAGCTAGTTTTCCTGCATTTGGTTTGTATAAAAAATCATCGAATTTAGCAATATTTTGTCGTTCATCATCCCCCTTTTCCCTTATATGATTTAAACAAAATATCATCGAATTAGGCAATATTTTGCCGTTATTTCCCGTTTCTGTAAATTTTCAGTTTATTGTTATTAATTCAATATATATACGATAAAAATGATGTAAACACATAATTGGTTAGAAATTATCTATAAATACTTTATTTTCAACCTACTATTTGTTTCTCGTTAAGATACTGTGCAAGATATTTAAAAGGGGAAAAGTTCTGTTTTTATTGCATATATCGACGTTTCAGCCAGATTAGAGCGGTTTTACGTGTACATCTTCCATTGGTTATATAAACATAAAATCAGGAACATTTTAGTAAATTCTAATGAAAACACATTGATTTTTATCATTTGTATTGGAAACAACATTTTAATATGTCTTTTCTGGGAGCTAAGTAATACGAAACCTCGCCATATAATTTGAAGTTAAACTCCTCAAATTTGGTAATATAGTGACTTTTTCACGTTTTTCATGAAGTGTGATTTTACGTAAATATATTCGTTTTTGCCAATATTTCGATACTACTTCATGTTTTCTCACGATATATGATTTGGCCTTCAAATCTCAGAATTTCGCATAATATTGCATTTTTTGGAAAGTTTTCTTGCATTTTGTTTTGTACTAAAAATCATCGAATTTAGCAATATTTTGACGTTTATCATCCCCCTTTTCCTTTATGTGATTTAAACAAAATTTGATGGAATTAGGCAATATTTTGCAGTTTTCCACGTTTTTGTGAATTTTCAGTTTATTGTTAATAATTTATTATATATACGATAAAAATGATGCAAACACATAATTGGTTAGAAATTAACCTTAAATACTTAATTTTCAATCAACTATTTGTTTCTCGTTAAAATACTGTGTATTATATTGAAAGGGGAGAAGTTCTCTTTTTATTGCATATATCGACGTTTCAGCCGGAGTAGAGCGGTTTTACGTGTACATCTTCCATTGGTAATATAAACGGAAAATCAGGAACCTTAAATACTTAATTTTCAATCAACTATTTGTTTCTCGTTAAAATACTGTGTAAGATATTGAAAGGGGAGAAGTTCTGTTTTTATTGCATATATCGACGTTTCAGCTGGATTAGAGCGGTTTTACGTGTACATCTTCCATTGGTAATATAAACGGAAAATCAGGAACATTTTAGTTAATTCTAATGAAAACACATCGATTTTTATCATTTGTATTGGAAACAACATTTTAATATGTCTTTTCTGGGATGTTAGTAATACGAAACCTTGCCTTATAATTTGAAGTTAAAATACTCAAATTTGGTAATATAGTGACTTTTTTCACGTTTTTCATGTAGTGTGATTTTACGTAAATATATTCGTTTTTACCAATATTTCCATGCTACTTTATGTTTTCTCACGATATTTGATTTGGCCTTCAAATCTCAGAATTTCGCATAATATTGCATTTTAAAGCAAGTTTTCTTGCATTTTGTTTTGTACTAAAAATCATCGAATTTAGCAATATTTTGACGTTTATCATCCCCATTTTCCTTTATGTGATTTAAACAAAATATCATCGAATTAGGCAATGTTTTGCCGTTTTTCCACGTTTTTGTGAATTTTCAGTTTATTGTTATTAATTTATAAAATATACAATAAAAATGATGCAAACACATAATTGGTTAAAAATTAACCTTAAATACTTAATTTTCAATCAACTATTTGTTTCTCGTTAAAATACTGTGTATTATATTGAAAGGGGAGAAGTTCTGTTTTTATTGCATATATCGACGTTTCAGCTGGATTAGAGCGGTTTTACGTGTACATCTTCCATTGGTAATATAAACGGAAAATCAGGAACATTTTAGTTAATTCTAATGAAAACACATCGATTTTTATCATTTGTACTGGAACCAACATTTTAATATGTCTTTTCTAGGATCTAAATGATACGAAATCTCGCTTTTTAATTTGAAGTTAAAATCCCCAAATTTGGTAATATAGTGACTTTTTTCACGTTTTTCATGTAGTGTGATTTTACGTAAATATATTCGTTTATACCAATATTTCGATACTACTTAATGTTTTCTCACGATATATGATTTAGCTTTGAAATCTCAGAATTTCGCATAATATTACATTTTTTAGCTAGTTTTCCTGCATTTGGTTTGTATAAAAAATCATCGAATTTAGCAATATTTTGTCGTTCATCATCCCCCTTTTCCCTTATATGATTTAAACAAAATATCATCGAATTAGGCAATATTTTGCCGTTATTTCCCGTTTCTGTAAATTTTCAGTTTATTGTTATTAATTCAATATATATACGATAAAAATGATGTAAACACATAATTGGTTAGAAATTATCTATAAATACTTTATTTTCAACCTACTATTTGTTTCTCGTTAAGATACTGTGCAAGATATTTAAAAGGGGAAAAGTTCTGTTTTTATTGCATATATCGACGTTTCAGCCAGATTAGAGCGGTTTTACGTGTACATCTTCCATTGGTTATATAAACATAAAATCAGGAACATTTTAGTAAATTCTAATGAAAACACATTGATTTTTATCATTTGTATTGGAAACAACATTTTAATATGTCTTTTCTGGGAGCTAAGTAATACGAAACCTCGCCATATAATTTGAAGTTAAACTCCTCAAATTTGGTAATATAGTGACTTTTTCACGTTTTTCATGAAGTGTGATTTTACGTAAATATATTCGTTTTTGCCAATATTTCGATACTACTTCATGTTTTCTCACGATATATGATTTGGCCTTCAAATCTCAGAATTTCGCATAATATTGCATTTTTTGGAAAGTTTTCTTGCATTTTGTTTTGTACTAAAAATCATCGAATTTAGCAATATTTTGACGTTTATCATCCCCCTTTTCCTTTATGTGATTTAAACAAAATTTGATGGAATTAGGCAATATTTTGCAGTTTTCCACGTTTTTGTGAATTTTCAGTTTATTGTTAATAATTTATTATATATACGATAAAAATGATGCAAACACATAATTGGTTAGAAATTAACCTTAAATACTTAATTTTCAATCAACTATTTGTTTCTCGTTAAAATACTGTGTATTATATTGAAAGGGGAGAAGTTCTCTTTTTATTGCATATATCGACGTTTCAGCCGGAGTAGAGCGGTTTTACGTGTACATCTTCCATTGGTAATATAAACGGAAAATCAGGAACCTTAAATACTTAATTTTCAATCAACTATTTGTTTCTCGTTAAAATATTGTGTAAGATATTGAAAGGGGAGAAGTTCTGTTTTTATTGCATATATCGACGTTTCAGCTGGATTAGAGCGGTTTTACGTGTACATCTTCCATTGGTAATATAAACGGAAAATCAGGAACATTTTAGTTAATTCTAATGAAAACACATCGATTTTTATCATTTGTATTGGAAACAACATTTTAATATGTCTTTTCTGGGATGTTAGTAATACGAAACCTTGCCTTATAATTTGAAGTTAAAATACTCAAATTTGGTAATATAGTGACTTTTTTCACGTTTTTCATGTAGTGTGATTTTACGTAAATATATTCGTTTTTACCAATATTTCCATGCTACTTTATGTTTTCTCACGATATTTGATTTGGCCTTCAAATCTCAGAATTTCGCATAATATTGCATTTTAAAGCAAGTTTTCTTGCATTTTGTTTTGTACTAAAAATCATCGAATTTAGCAATATTTTGACGTTTATCATCCCCATTTTCCTTTATGTGATTTAAACAAAATATCATCGAATTAGGCAATGTTTTGCCGTTTTTCCACGTTTTTGTGAATTTTCAGTTTATTGTTATTAATTTATAAAATATACAATAAAAATGATGCAAACACATAATTGGTTAAAAATTAACCTTAAATACTTAATTTTCAATCAACTATTTGTTTCTCGTTAAAATACTGTGTATTATATTGAAAGGGGAGAAGTTCTCTTTTTATTGCATATATCGACGTTTCAGCTGGATTAGAGCGGTTTTACGTGTAAAACCTTCCATTGGTAATATAAACGGAAAATCAGGAACATTTTAGTTAATATAATGAAAAGACATCGATTTTTATCATTTGTACTGGAACCAACATTTTAATATGACTTTTCTAGGATCTAAATGATACGAAACCTCGCTTTATAATTTGAAGTTAAAATCCTCATATTTGGTAATATAGTGACTTTTTTCACGTTTTTCATGTAGTGTGATTTTACGTAAATATATTCGTTTTTACCAATATTTCGATACTACTTCATGTTTTCTCACGATATATGATTTAGCTTTCAAATCCCAGAATTTCGCATAATATTGCATTTTTTGGCAAGTTTTCTTGCATTTTGTTTTGTACTAAAAATCATCGAATTTAGCAATAATTTGACGTTTATCATCCCCCTTTTCCTTTATGTGATTTAAACATAATATCACATAATTAGGCAATATTTTGCCGTTTTTCCACGTTTTTGTGAATTTTCAGTTTATTGTTATTAATTTATTATATATACAATAAAAATGATGCAAACACATAATTGGTTAGAAATTAACCTTAAATACTTAATTTTCAATCAACCATTTGTTTCTCGTTAAAACACTGTGTATTATATTGGAAGGGGAGAAGTTCTGTTTTTATTGCATATATCGATGTTTCAGCTGGATTAGAGCGGTTTTACGTGTACATCTTCCATTGCTTATATAAACATAAAATCAGGAACATTTTAGTAAATTCTAATGAAAACACATTGATTTTTATCATTTGTATTGGAAACAACATTACAATATGTCTTTTCTGGCATCTAAGTAATACGAAACCTCGCCATATAATTTGAAGTTAAACTCTTCAAATTTGGTAATATAGTGACTTTTTTCACGTTTTTCAATTAGTGTGATTTTACGTAAATATATTCGTTTTTACCAATATTTCGATACTACTTCATGTTTTCTCACGATATATGATTTAGCCTTCAAATCTCAGAATTTCGCATAATATTGCATTTTTGGCAAGTTTTCTTGCATTTTGTTTTGTACTAAAAATCATGGAATTTAGCAACATTTTGACGTTTATCATCCTCCTTTTCCTTTATGTGATTTAAACAAAATATCATAGAATTAAGCAATATTTTGCCGTTTTTCTACGTTTTTGTGAATTTTCAGTTTATTGTTATTAATTTATTATATATACGATAAAAATGATGCAAACACATAATTGGTTAGAAATTAACCTTAAATACCTAATATTCAATCAATTATTTGTTTCACGTTAAAATATTGTGTAAGATATTGAAAGGGGAGAAGTTCTGTTTTTATTGCATATATCAACGTTTCAGCCGGATTAGAGCGGTTTTACGTGTACATCTTCCATTGGTAATATAAACGGAAAATCAGGAACCTTAAATACTTAATTTTCAATCAACTATTTGTTTCTCGTTAAAATATTGTGTAAGATATTGAAAGGGGAGAAGTTCTGTTTTTATTGCATATATCGACGTTTCAGCTGGATTAGACCGGTTTTACGTGTACATCTTCCATTGGTAATATAAACGGAAAATCAGGAACATTTTAGTTAATTCTAATGAAAACACATTGATTTTTATCATTTGTATTGGAAACAACATTTTAATATGTCTTTTCTGGGATCTTAGTAATACGAAACCTCGATATATAATTTGAAGTTAAAATACTCAAATTTGGTAATATGCAAATTAATTAATTAAAATATGCAAATTAATGTTTCCGGCGATTTGTTACAATTTGCCCAAACCCTCCCTGCAGTTTTCAAAATATCCCAAACATCCCAAATTCGACGCTTGAGAAATATTTTGAAGGAAAAACTCACGCTCTCTGCACGTATTTGCAGTTTGAAATTACGACTTTTTATTCCGAATATATGCCTATTACTTGGAGCAGCGATGGGTCACATTTTGCCCAAACCCCCCCAGCAGTTTTCAAAATATCACAAACATCGCAAATTCGACGCTTGAGCAATATTTTGAAGCAAAAACTCTCGCTCTCTGCACGTATTCGCAGTTTGAAATTACGACTTTTTATACCGAAAATAGGCCTATTACTGAGAGCGGCGATGGGTCACATTTTGCCCAAACCCTCCCTGCAGTTGTCAAAATATCCCAAACATCCCAAATTCAAAGATTGAGTAATATTCAGGAGCCAATTTCTGGCTCTCTGCATGCATTCGCAGTTTGAAATTACGACTTTTTATACCGAAAAAAGGCCAATTACTGAGTGCAGCGATGGGTCACATTTTGCCCAAACCCTCCCTGCAATTTTCAAATTATCCCAAACATCCGAAATTCGACGCTTGAGCCATATTTTGGAGCCAAATTCTGGCTCTCTGCACGTATTCGCTGTTTGAAATTACGACTTTTTATACCGAAAATATGCAAATTTCTGAGAGTAGCGATAGGTCACATTTTGCCCAAACCCCCCTGCAGTTTTCAAAATATTCAAAACATCCCAAATTAAACGCTTGAGCCATATTTTGGAGCCAAAATTTGGCTCTCTGCATGTATTCGCCGTTTGAAATCACGACTTTTTATCCCGAAATTATGCCTATTACTATAGGCGACGATGAATCACATTTTGCCCAAACCCTCCCTGCAGTTTTCAAGATATCCCAAACATGCCAATTTCAACTCTTGATCCATATTTTGGAGCCAAATTCTCGCTCTCTGCATGTATTCGAACTTTGAAATTATGACATTTTATACCGAAAATAGGACAAATACTGAGACCGTCGATGGGTCACATTTTGCCCAAACCCACCCTGCAGTTTTCAAAATATCCCAAACATTCAAAATTGGTCTCTTGAGCCATATTTTGGAGCCAAATTCTGGCTTTCTGCGCGTATTCGCAGTTTGAAATTACGACTTTTTATACCGAAAATATGCCAATTACTGAGAGCAGCGATGGGTCACATTTTGCCTAAACGCTCCCTACAATTTTCAAAATATCCCAAACATCGCAAATTCAACGCTAGAGTAATATTTAGGAGCCAAATTCTGGCTCTCTGCACGTATTCGCAGTTTGAAACTACGACTTTTTATACCGAAAATATGCCAATTACTGAGTGCGGCGAAAAGGCACATTTTGCCCAAACCCTCCCTGCAGTTTTGAAAATAACCCAAACATCCCAAATTCGACCCTTGAGCCATATTTAGGAGCCAAATTCTGGCTCTCTGCACGTATTCGCCGTTTGAATTTACGACTTTTTATACCGAAAATATGCAAATTTCTGTGAGCAGCGATGGGTCACACTTTGCCCAAACCCCCCATGCAGTTTTCAAATTATTTCAAACATCCCAAATTCGACCCTTGTGCCATATTTTGGAGTCAAATTCTGGCTCTCTGTACGTATTCGCAGTTTGAAATTAAGAATTTTCATACCAAAATATGCCAATTACTGAGATCGGCGATGGGTCACATTTTGCCCAAACCCACCCTGCAGTTTTCAAAATATCCCAAACATCCCAAATTCGACGCTTGAGCCATACTTTTGAAGCTAAATTCTGGCTCTCTGCACGTATTCGCAGATTGAAATTACGACTTTTTATACCGAATATATAGCAATTACCGGGAGCAGCGATGGGTCACATTTTGCCCAAACCTCCCGTGCAGTTTTCAAAATATCACAAACATCGCAAATTCGACGCTTGAGCCATATTTTGGAGCCAAATTGTGGCTCTATTCACGTATTCGCAGTTTCAAATTACGACTTTTTATACCGAAAATATGCCAATTACTGATAACGTCGATGGGTCACATTTTGCCCAAGCCCCTCTGCAGTTTTCAAAATTTTTCAAACATCCCAAATTCGATGCTTGAGCAATATTTTAGAACCAAATTCTCGCTCTCTGTACGTATTCGCAGTATGAAATTACGACTTTTAAAGCCGAATATATGCCAATTACTGGGAGCGGCGATGGGTCACATTTTGGCCAAACCCCCCTGCAGTTTTCAAAATATGACAAACATCCCAAATTCGACGCTTGAGCCATATTTTGGAGCCAAATAATGGCTCTCTGCACGTATTCGCTGTTTGAAATTACGACTTTTTATTCAGAAAATATGCCAATTGATGAAAGCGGCGATGGATCATATTTTGCCCAAACACTCCCTCCAATTTTCAAAATATCCCAAACATCACAAATTCGACGCTTGAGCCATATTTTGGAGCCAAATTCTTGCTCTCTGCACGTATTCGCTGTTTGAAATTACGACTTTTTATACAGAAAATATGCAAATTACTGAAAGCGGCGATGGATCACATTTTGCCCAAACTCTCACTGCAGTTTATAAAATATCCCAAACATCCCAAAATCGGCGCTTGAGCCCTATTTTAAAGGAGAATTCTGGCTCTCTGCACGTAATCGCCATTTGAAATTACAATATTTATATACAAAATATGCCAATTACTGAAAGCGGCTATGGGTCACATTTTGTCCAAACCCTCCCTGCAATTTTTAAATATCCCAAACATCCCAATTTCGACGCTTGATCCATATTTTGGAGCCAAATTCGCGGTCTCTGCACGTATTCGCACTTTGAAATTTCGACTTTATATACCGAAAATATGCCAATTACTGAGAGTGGCGACGAGTCAATTTTTGCCCAAACCCTGCCCGGCAGTTTTCAAAATATCCCGAACATCCGAAATTCGATATGGCTTGAGCTATATGTAGGAACCAAATTGTTGCTCTCTGCAGGAATTCCCAGTTTGGAATTACGACTTTTTATACCGAAAATATGCAAACTTCTGAGAGCAGCGATGGGTCACATTTTGCCCAAACCCTCCCTGCAGTTTTTAAGATATCCCAAACATCCAAATTTTGTCGCTTGATCCATATTTTGGAGCCAAATTCTCGCTCTCTGCACGTATTCGCACTTTGAAATTACGACTTTTTTTACCGAAAATATGTTAATTTCAATATGCGAACACGTGCAGAGAGCCAGAATTTGGCTCCAAAATATGGCTCAAGGGTCGCATTTGAGATGTTTTGGATATTATGAAAACTGCATGGGGAATTGGGCAAAATGTGACACATCGCCGCTCACAGTAATTGGCATATTTTCGGAATAAAAAGTCGTAATTTCAATCCCCGAATACGTGAAGAGAGCCAGAATTTAGCTCCAAAATTTGGCTCAAGAGTCGAATTTGGGATGTTTGTGATATTTTGAAAACTGCTGGGGGGGGGGGGGGGGGTTTGGGCAAAATGTGACCCATCGCTGCTCCAAGTAATAGGCATATATTCGGAATAAAAAGTCGTAATTACAAACTGCGAATACGTGCAGAGAGCGAGAATTTTTGCTCCAAAATATTGCTAAAGCGTCGAATTTGGGATGTTGGGGATATTTTGAAAACAACAGGGAGGGTTTGGGCAAAATGTGACAAATCGCCGCTTTCATTAATTTGTATATTTTCGGTATAAAATTCGTAATTTCAAACTGCGAATACGTGCAGAGAGCCAAAGTTTGGCTCCAAAATATGGCTCAAGCGTTGAATTTGGGATGTTTGGAATATTTTGAAAACTGCAAGGGGGTTTGGGCAATATGTGACCCATCGCTGCTCTCAGAAATTTACATATTTTCGGTATAAAAAGTCGTAAATTCAAACGGCGAATACGTGCAGAGAGCCAGAATTTGGCTCCAAAATATGACTCAAGCGTCGAATTTGGGATGTTTGGGATATTTTGAAAACTGCAGGGAGGGTTTGGGCAAAATGTGATTCATCGCCGCCTATAGTAATTAGCATAATTTCGGTATAAAAATTCGTAATTTCAAGCGGCGAATACGTGCAGAGAGCCAATATTTGGCTCCAAAATATTGCTCAAGCGTCGAATTTGGGATGTTTAGGGGAATTTGAAAACTGCAGGGAGGGTTTGGGCAAAATGTGACCAATCGCCGCACTCAGTAATTGGCGTATTTGCGGTATAAAAAGTCGTAGTTTCAAACTGCGAATACGTGCAGAGACCCAGAATTTGGCTCCTAAATACTACTCAATCGTTGAATTTGGGACGTATTAGATAATCGAAAACTTCAGGGAGAGTTTAGGCAAAATGTGACCATCGCCGCTTTCAGAAATTGGCTTATTTTCGGTATAAAAAGTCGTAGTTTCAAACTGCGAATTGCTCTAGCGTCGAATTTGGGATGTTTGGGATATTTTGAAAACTGCAGGGTGCGTTTAGACAAAATGTGACCCATCGCGGCTTTCAGTAATTGTCATATTTTCGGTACAAAATGTCGTAATTTCAAACTGCGTATACGTGCAGAAAGCCAGAACTTGGCTCCAAAATATGGCTCAAGCTACGAATTTGGGATGTTTGGGATATTTTGAAAACTGCAGGGTGGGTTTGGGCAAAATGTGACCCATCGCCGGTCTCAGTAATTGTCATATTTCCGGTATAAAAAGTCGTAATTTGAAAGTGCGAATACATGCAGAGAGCGAGAATTTGGCTCCAAAATATGGATCAAGCGTCAAAATTGGGATGTTTGGGATATCTTGAAAACTGTAGGGAGGGTTTGGGCAAAATGTGATTCATCGCCGCCTATAGTAATTAGCATAATTTCGGGATAAAAAGTTTTAATTTCAAACGGCGAATACGTGCAGAGAGCCAAAATTTGGCTCCAAAATATTGCTCAAGCGTCGAATTTGGGATGTTTGGGGGAATTTGAAAACTGCAGGGAGGGTTTGGGGAAAATGTGACCAATCGCCGCACTCAGTAATTGGCGTATTTGCGGTATAAAAATTCGTAATTTCAAACTGCGAATACGTGCAGAGACCCAGAATTTGGCTCCTAAATATTACTCAATCGTTGAGTTTGGGACGTTTGGGATAATTCGAAAACTTCAGGGAGCGTTTAGGCAAAATGTGACCATCGCCGCTTTCAGTAATTGGCTTATTTTCGGTATAAAAAGTCGTAATTTCAAACGGCGAATACGTGCAGAGAGCCAGAATTTGGCTCAAAAATATGGCTCAAGCGTCGAAATTGGGATATTTGGGATATTTGAAAATTGCAGGGAGGGTTTGGGCAAAATGTGACCCATCGCCGCACTCAGTAATTGGCATATTTTGGGTATAATAAATCGTAATTTCAAACTGCGAATACGTGCAGAGAGCCGGAATTTGACTCCAAAATATGGCACAAGGGTCGGATTTGGGATGTTTGAGATATTTTGAAAACTGCATGTGGGGTTTGGGCAAAATGTGACCCATCACTGCTCTCAGTAATTGGCATATTTTCGGTATAAAAAGTCGTAATTTCAAAGTGCGAATTCGTGCAGAGAGCGAGAATTTGGCTCCAAAATATGGATCAAGAGAGGGATGCAGAGGCTTAAGAAATTGATGCAGAGGCTCAAGAGAGTAATGCAGAGGCTCAAGAGAGTGATGCAGAGGCTCAAGAGAGTGATGCAGAGGCTCAAGAAAGTGATGCAGACGATCAAGAGAGTGATGCAGAGGCTCAAGAGAGTGATGTAGATGATCAAGAGAGGGAAGCAGAGGCTTAGGAGAGTGATGCAGAGGCTGAAGAGAGTGATGCAGAGGCTCTAGAGAGTGATGCAGAGGCGTAAGCGAGTGATTCAGAGGCTTAAGAGAGGGATGCAGAGGCTTGCGAGAGGGATGCAAAGGCTCAAGAGAGTTATTCAGAGGCTTGCGAGAGTGATGCAGAGGATCAGGAGAGTGATGCAGAGGCTCGAGAGAGTTATGCAGAGGCCTGAAGAGAGGGATTCAGAGGCTAAAGAGAGTGACGCAGAGGCTGAAGAGAGTCTGGAAGAGGCTCAAGAGAGGGATGAAGAGGCTGAAAGGAGTGATGCATAGGCTCAAGAGAGGGATGCAGAGGCTCAAGAGAGTGATTCAGAGGCTTACGAGAGTGATGCAGAGGCTTAAGAGAGTGAGGTAGAGGCTTAGGAGAGTGATGCAGGTTCTCAATTGAGTGATGCAGAGGCTTAGGAGGGTGATGCAGAGGCTCAAGAGAGTGATGCTGAGGCTCAAGAGAGTGATGCAGAGGCTCAAGAGAGTGATTCAGAGGCTTAAGAGGGTGATGCAGAGGTTCAAGAGAGGGATGCAGGGGCTCAGGAGAGTGATGCAGAGGCTCTAGAGAGTGATTCAGAGGCTTAAGTGAGGGATGCAGAGGCTCTTGAGAGTGATGCAGAGGCTCAAGAAGAGGCTTAAGAGAGGGATGCAGAGGCTCAAGAGAGGGATGCAGAGGCTCAAGAGAGGGATGCAAAGGCTCAAGAGAGTTATTCAGAGGCTTACGAGAGTGATGCAGAGGATCAAGAGAGTGATGCAGAGGCTCGAGAGAGTTATGCAGAGGCCACAAGAGAGGGATTCAGAGGCTAAAGAGAGTGACGCAGAGGCTGAAGAGAGTTTGGCAGAGGCTCAAGAGAGGGATGAAGAGGCTGAAAAGAGTGATGCAGAGGCTCAAGAGAGGGATGCAGAGGCTCAAGAGAGTAATTCAGAGGCTTACGAGAGTGATGCAGAGGCTTAAGAGAGTGAGGTAGAGGCAAATTGGAGCCAAATTCTCGCTCTCTCTAAGTATTCGCAGTTTGAAATTACGACTTTTTAAACCGAATATATGCCAATTACAGGGAGCGGCGATGTGTCACATTTTGCCCAAACCCCCCCTGCAGTTTTCAAAATATCACAAACATCCCAAATTCGACGCTTGAGCAATATTTTGGATCCAAATTTTTGCTCTCTGTACGTAATCGCCGTTTGAAATTACGACTTTTTATCCCGAAATTATGCCAATTACTATATAGGAGGCGATGGATCACATTTTGCACAAACCCTCCCTGCAGTTTTAAAGTTATCCCAAACATCACAATTTTGAAGTTTGATCCATATTTTGGATCCAAATTCTCGCTCTCGGCACGTATTCGCAGTTTGAAATTAAGACTTTTCATACCCAAAATATGCTAATTACTGAGAGGGGCGATTTGTTACATTTTGACCAAACCCACCCTGCAGTTTTCAAAATATCCCAAACATCTTAAATGCGACCCTTGCGCCATACTTTTGGAGCTAAATTCTGGCTCTCTGCACGTATTCGCAGATTGAAATTACGACTTTTTATACCGAATATATACCAATTACTGGGAGCAGCAATGGGTCACATTTTGCCCAAACCTCCCCTGCAGTTTTCAAAATATCACAAACATCGCAAATTCGACGCTTGAGCCATATTTTGGAGCCAAATTCTGGCTCTCTGCACGTATTCGCTGTTTGAAATTACGACTTTTTATACTGAAAATATGCCAATTACTGAAAGCGGCGATGGATCACATTTTGCCCAAACTCTCACTGCAGTTTTTAAAATATCCCAAACATCCCAAAATCGGCGCTTGATCCATATTTTGGAGCCAAATTCGCGCTCTCTCTGCACGTATTCGCACTTTGAAATTACGACTTTTTATACCGAAAATATGCCAATTTCTGAGAGCGACGATTGATCACCTTTTGCCCAAACCCTCCCTGCAGTTTTAAAAATATCCCAAACATTTCAAATGCGTCCCTTGAGCAATATTTTGGAGCCAAATTCTGGCTCTCTGCACGTATTCGCTGATTGAAATTACGACTTTTTTACTGAAAATATGCCAATTCCTGAAAGCGGCGATGGATCACATTTTGCCAAACCCTCCATGCAGTTTTTAAAATATCCCAAACATCCCAATTTCGACGCTTGAACCATATTTTGGAGCCAAATTCTGGCTCTCTGCACATATTCGCAGTTTTAAATTACGACTTTTTATACCGAAAATATGCCAATTACTGGAAGCGGCGATGGCTCACATTTTGCCCAAACCCCCACTGCAGTTTTCAAAATATCCCAAACATCCCAAATTCGACGCTTGAGCCATATTTTCGCGCCAAATTCTGGCTCTCTGCACGTATTCGCAGTTTAAATTACGACTTTTTATACCGAAAATATGCCAATTACTGAGAGCGGCGTTGGGTAACATTTTGACCAAACCCCACTTCAGTTTTCAAAATATCCCAAACATCCAAAATTCGACACTTTAGCCATATTTTTGAGCCAAATTCTGGCTCTCTGCACGTATTCGATGTTTGAAATTACGACTTTTTATACCGAAAATATGCGAATTACTGTGAGCGGCGATGAGTCACGTTTTCTCACGATATGTGATTTTGCCTTCAAATCTCAGAATTTCGCATAATATTGCATTTTTTAGCTAGTTTTCTTGCATTTGGTTTGTATAAAAAATCATCGAATTTAGCAATATTTCGACGTTCATCATCCCCCTTTTCCCTTATGTGATTTAAACAAAATATCATCGAATTAGGCAATATTTTGCCGTTTTTCCACGTTCTCCAGAGGCTCAAGAGAGGGATGCAGAGGCTCCAGATAGGGATGCAGAGGCTCAAGAGAGTGATGCAGAGGCTGAAGAGAGAGATGCAGTGGCTTAAGAGAGTGATACAGAGGCTGAAGAGAATGATGCAGAGGCTTAAGAGAGGGATGCAGAGGCTCAAGAGAATGATGCAGAGGATCAAGAGAGTGATGCAGAGGCTCAAGAGAGTGATGCAGAGGATCAAGAGAGGGATGTAGAGGCTTAAGAGAGTGATGCAGAGGCTCAAGAGAGTGATGCAGGGGAGGAAAAGAGAGATGCAAAGGCTTAAGAGAGTGATGCAGAGGTTCAAGAGAGTGATACAGAGGCACAAGAGAATGATGTAGAGGCTTAAGAGAGGGATGCAGAGGCTCTAGAGAATGATGCAGGGGCTCAAGAGAATGATGCAGAGGCTTAAGAGAGGAATACAAAGGGTCAAGAGAGTGATGCAGAGGCTTAAGAGAGGAAACCAGAGGCATAAGAGAGGGAGGCAGAGGCTGAAGAGAGTGATGCAGAGGCTCAAGAGAGTGATGCAGAGGATCAAAAGAGGGATTCAGAGGCTGAAGAGAGTGATGCAGAGGCTCAAGAGGGTGATGCAAAGGCTTACGAGAGGGATGCAGAGGCTGAGGAGAATGATGCAGAGGCTTAAAAGAGTAATGCAGAGGCTCAGGAGAGTGATGCAGAGGCTCAAGAGAGTGATGCAGAGGCTCAGGAGAGTGATGCAGAGGCTCAAGAGAGTGATGCAGAGACTGAAGAGAATGATGCAGAGGCTTAAGAGAGTGATGCAGAGGCTGAAGAGAATGATGCAGAGGCTTAAGAGAGGGATGAAGAGCCTCAAGAGATTGATGCAGAGGCCTAAGTGAGTGATGCAAAGGCTCAAGAGAGGGATGCAGAGGCTCATGAGAGGGATGCTGAGGCTCAAGGGAGGGATGCAGAGGCTTCAGAGAGTGATGCAAAAGCTAAGGAGAGGGATGCAGAGGCTCATGAAAGGTATGCAGGAGTTCAAGAGAGCGATGCAGAAGCTGAAAATAGGGATGCAGAGGCATAAGAGGGTAATGCAGAGGCTCAAGAGAGTGATGCAGAGGCTCACGAGAGGGATGTAGAGACTCAAAAGAGTGATGCAGAGGCTCAAGAGAGTGATGCAAAGGCTCAAGAGAGGGATGCAGAGGCTCATGTGAGGGATGCTGAGGCTCAAGTGAGGGATGGAGAGGCTTAGGAGTATGAAGCAGATGCTCAAGAGATGGATGCAGAGGCTGAAGAGAGTGATGCAAAGGCTCAAGAGAGTGATGCAGAGGCTCTGGAGAGTGATGCAGAGGATCATGAGAGGGATTCAGAGGCTCAAGAGAGGGATTCAGAGGCTTAAGAGAGTGATGCAGAGGCTCAAGGGAGGGATGCAGAGGCTTAAAAGAGTGATACAAAGGTTCAAGAGAGGGATGAAGAGGCTCAAGAAAGGCATGCAGAGGCTTGAGAAAGTGATGCAGAGGCTCAAAATAGGGATGCAGAGGCATAGGAGGGTGATGCAGAGGCTCAAGAGAGTAATGCAGAGGCTCACGAGAGGGATGCAGGGGCCCATGAGAGTGATGCAGATGCTCAAGAGAGGGACGCAGAGGATGAAGAGAGTGATGCAGAGGCTCGAGAGAGTGATGCAGAGGCTCAAGAGAGGGATTCAGAGGCTCAAGAGAGGGATGCAGAGGCTTAAGAGAGTGATGCAGAGTCTGAGGAGAGTGTTGCAGAGGCTCAAAAGAGGGATGCAGAGGCTCAAGAGAGTGATGCAGAGACTCAAGAGAGTTATGCAGAGGCTCAAGAGAGTGATGCAGAGGCTCAAGAGAGGGATGTAGATGCTCAAGAGAGTGATGCTGAAGCTCAAGAGAGTGAATTCAAAGGCTTAAGAGAGTGGTGCAGAGGCTTATGAGAGGGGATGCAGACGCTCAAAAGAGTGATGCAGAGGCTGAAGAGAGTGATGCACAGGCTTAAGAGAGGGATGCAGAGGCTCAAGAGAGTAATGGAAAGGCTCAAGAGAGGGATGCAGGGGCTCAAGAGAGTGATGCAGAGGCTCAAGAGAGGGATGCAGAGACTCTTTAGAGTGATGCAGAGGCTCATGAGAGGAAGTTCTGAGAGAAGTTCTGTTTTTATTGCATATATCGACGTTTCAGCCGGATTAGAGCGGTTTTACGTGTACATCTTTCATTGGTTATATAAACATAAAATCAGGAACATTTTAGTAAATTCTAATGAAAACACATTGATTTTTATCATTTGTATTTGAAACAACATTTTAATATGTCTTTTCTGGGATCTAAGTAATACGAAACCTCGCCATGTAATTTGAAGTTAAACTCCTCAAATTTGGTAGTATAGTGACTTTTTTCACGTTTTTCATGTAGTGTGATTTTACGTAAATATATTCGTTTTTACCAATATTTCGATACTACTTCATATGGTCTCACGATATAAGCTTTGGCCTTCAAATCTCAGAATTTTGCATAATATTGCATTTTTTGGCAAGTTTTCTTGCATTTTATTTTGTACTAAAAATCATCGAATTTAGCAATATTTTGACGTTTATCATCCCCTTTTTCCTTTATGTGATTTAAACAAAATATCATGGAATTAGGCAATATTTTGCCGTTTTCCACGTTTTTGTGAATTTTCAGTTTATTGTTATTAATTTACTATATATACAATAAAAATGATGCAAACACATAATTGGACCTTAAATACTTAATTTTCAATCAACTATTTGTTTCTCGTTAAAATACTGTGTATTATATTGGAAGGGGAGACGTTCTGTTTTTATTGCATATATCGACGTTTCAGCTGGATTAGAGCCGTTTTACATGTACATCTTAAATTGGTAATATAAACGGAAAATCAGGAACATTTTAGTTAATTCTAATGAAAACACATCGATTTTTATCATTTGTACTGGAAACAACATTTTAATATATCTTTTCTAGGATCTAAATGATACAAAACCTCGCTTTATAATTTGAAGGTAAAATCCTCAAATTTGGTAATATAGTGACTTTTTTCACGTTTTTCATGTAGTGTGATTTTATGTAAATATATTCGTTTTTATAAATATTTCGATACTACTTAATGTTTTCTCACGATATGTGATTTAGCCTTCAAATCTCAGAATTTCGCATTATATTACATTTTTTAGCTAGTTTTCCTGCATTTGGTTTGCATAAACAAATCATCGAATTTAGCAATATTTTGTCGTTCATCATCCCCTTTTCCCTTATGTGATTTAAACAAAATATCATCGTATTAGGCAATATTTTGCCGTTTTTCCACGTTTTTGTGAATTTTCAGTTTATTGTTAATAATTCAATATATATACGATAAAATTAATGCAAACACATAATTGGTTAGAAATTATCCTTAAATACTTAATTTTCAAACAACTATTTGTTTCTCGTTAAAATACTGTGTAAGATATTAAAAGGGGAGAAGTTCTGTTTTTATTGCATATATCGACGTTTCAGCCGGAGTAGAGCGGTTTTACGTGTGCATCTTCCATTGGTAATTTTAACGGAAAATCAGGAACCTTAAATACTCAATTTTCAATCAACTATTTGTTTCTCGTTAAAATACTGTGTAAGATATTGAAAGGGGAGAAGTTCTGTTTTTATTGCATATATCGACGTTTCAGCTGGATTAGAGCGGTTTTACGTGTACATCTTCCATTGGTAATATAAACGGAAAATCAGGAACATTTTAGTTAATTCTAATGAAAACACATCGATTTTTATCATTTGTATTGGAAACAACATTTTAATATGTCTTTTTTGGGATGTTAGTAATACGAAACCTCGCCTTATAATTTGAAGTTAAAATACTCAAATTTGGTAATATAGTGACTTTTTTCACGTTTTTTCATGTAGTGTGATTTTACGTATATATACTCGTTTTTACCAATATTTCGATACTACTTCATGTTTTCTCACGATATATGATTTAGCCTTCAAATCTCAGAATTTCGCATAATATTGCATTTTTTGGCAAGTTTTCTTGCATTTTGTTTTGTACTAAAAATCATCGAATTAAGCAATATTTTGACGTTTATCATCCCCATTTTCCTCTATGTGATTTAAACAAAATATCATCGAATTAGGCAATATTTTGCCGTTATTCAACGTTTGTGTAAATTTTCAGTTTATTGTTATTAATTCAATATATATACAATAAAAATGATGCAAACACATAATTGGTTTGAAATTAACCTTAAATACTTAATTTTCAATCAACTATTTGTTTCTCGTTAAAATACTGTGTATTATATTGAAAGGGGAGAAGTTCTGTTTTTATTGCATATATCGACTTTTCAGCTGGATTAGAGCGGTTTTACGTGGACATCTTTCATTGGTAATATAAACGGAAAATCAGGAACATTTTAGTTATTTCTAATGAAAACACATCGATTTTTATCATTTGTACTGGACATATTTTAATATGTCTTTTCTAGGATCTAAATGATACGAAACCTCGCTTTATAATTTGAAGTTAAAATCCTCAAATTTGGTAATATAGTGACTTTTTCACGTTTTTCATGTAGTGTGATTTTACGTAAATATATTCGTTTATACCAATATTTCGATACTACTTAATGTTTTCTCATGATATGTGATTTAGCTTTGAAATCTCAGAATTTCGCATAATATTACATTTTTTAGCTAGTTTTCCTGCATTTGGTTTGTATAAAAAATCATCGAATTTAGCAATATTTTGTCGTTCATCAGCCCCCTTTTTCCTTATGTGATTTAAACAAAATATCATCGAATTAGGCAATATTTTGCCGTTATTTCACGTTTCTGTAAATTTTCAGTTTATTGTTATTAATTCAATATATATACCATAAAAATGATGCAAACACATAATTGGTTAGAAATTATCCATAAATACTTTATTTTCAACCAACTATTTGTTTCTCGTTAAGATACTGTGTAAGATATTTAAAAGGGGAAAAGTTCTGTTTTTATTGCACATATCGACGTTTCAGCCCGATTAGAGCGGTTTTACGTGTACATCTTCCATTGGTTATATAAACATAAAATCAGTAACATTTTAGTAATTCTAATGAAAACACATTGATTTTTATCATTTGTATTGGAAACAACATTTTAATATGTCTTTTCTGGGATCTAAGTAATACGAAACCTCGCCATATAATTTGAAGTTAAACTCCTCAAATTTGGTAATATAATGACTTTTTTCACGTTTTTCATGTAGTGTGATTTTACGTAAATATATTCGTTTTAACTAATATTTCGATACTACTTCATGTTTTCTCACGATATATAATTTGGCCTTCAAATCTCAGAATTTCGCATAATATTGCATATTTTGGCAAGTTTTCTTGCATTTTGTTTTGTACTAAAAATCATGGAATTTAGCAATATTTTGACGTTTATCATCCCCCTTTTCCTTTATGTGATTTAAACAAAATATGATGGAATTAGGCAATATTTTGCAGTTTTTCCACGTTTTTGTGAATTTTCAGTTTATTGTTATTGATTTATTATATATACGATAAAAATGATGCAAACACATAATTGGTAAGAAGTTAACCTTAAATACTTAATTTTCAATCAACTATTTGTTTCTCGTTAAAATACTGTGTAAGATATTGAAAGGGGAGAAGTTCTGTTTTTATTGCATATATCGACGTTTCAGCTGGATTAGAGCGGTTTTACGTGTACATCTTCCATTGGTAATATAAACGGAAAATCAGGAACATTTTAGATAATTCTAATGAAAACACATCGATTTTTATCATTTGTATTGGAAACAACATTTTAATGTCTTTTCTGGGATGTTAGTAATACGAAACCTCGCCTTATAATTTGAAGTTAAAATACTCAAATTTGGTAATATAGTGACTTTTTTCACGTTTTTCATGTAGTGTGATTTTACGTAAATATATTCGTTTGTACCAATATTTCGATACTACTTCATGTTTTCTCACGATATATGATTTGGCCTTCAAATCTCAGAATTTCGCATAATATTGCATTTTTTGGCAAGTTTTCTTGCATTTTGTTTTGTACTAAAAATCATCGAATTTAGCAATATTTTGACGTTTATCCTTTTCCTTTTCCCTTATGTGATTTAAACAAAATATCATCGAATTAGGCAATATTTTGCCGTTTTTCACGTTTTTGTGAATTTTCAGTTTATTGTTATTAATTCCTTATATATACGATAAAAATGATGCAAACATATAATTAGTTAGAAATTAACCTTAAATACCTAATTTTCAATCAACTATTTGTTTCTCGTTAAAATACTGTGTAAGATATTGAAAGGGGAGATGTTCTGTTTTTATTGCATATATCGACGTTTCAGCCGGAGTAGAGCGGGGTTTAAGTGTACATCTTCCATTGGTAATATAAACGGAAAATCAGGAACCTTAAATACTTAATTTTCAATCAACTATTTGTTTCTCGTTAAAATACTGTGTATTATATTGAAAGTGGAGAAGTTCTGTTTTTATTGCATATATCGACGTTTCAGCTGGATTAGAGCGGTTTTACGTGTACATCTTCCATTGGTAATATAAACGGAAAATCAGGAACATTTTAGTTAATTCTAATGAAAACACATCGATTTTTATCATTTGTACTGGAACCAACATTTTAATATGTCTTTTCTAGGAACTAAATGATACGAAACCTCGCTTTATAATTTAAAGTTAAAATCCTCAAATTTGGTAATATAGTGACTTTTTTCACGTTTTTCATGTAGTGTGATTTTACGTAAATATATTCGTTTTTACTAATATTTCGATACTACTTCATGTTTTCTCACGATATATGATTTGGCCTTCAAATCTCAGAATTTTGCATAATATTGCATTTTTTGGCAAGTTTTCTTGCATTTTGTTTTGTACTAAAAATCATCGAATATAGCAATATTTTGACGTTTATCATGCCCCTTTTCCTTTATGTGATTTAAACAAAATATGATGGAATTAGGCAATATTTTGCAGTTTTTCCACGTTTTTGTGAATTTTCAGTTTATTGTTATTGATTTATTATATATACGATAAAAATGATGCAAACACATAATTGGTTAGAAATTAACCTTAAATACTTAATTTTCAATCAACTATTTGTTTCTCGTTAAAATACTGTGTAAGATATTGAAAGGGGAGAAGTTCTGTTTTTATTGCATATATCGACGTTTCAGCTGGATTAGAGCGGTTTTACGTGTACATCTTCCATTGGTAATATAAACGGAAAATCAGGAACATTTTAGTTAATTCTAATGAAATACGTCGATTTTTATCAATTGTATTGGAAACAACATTTTAATATGTCTTTTTTGGGATGTTAGTAATACGAAACCTCGCCTTATAATTTGAAGTTAAAATACTCAAATTTGGTAATATTGTGACTTTTTTCACGTTTTTCATGTAGTGTGATTTTACGTAAATATATTAGTTTTACCAATATTTCGATACTACTTCATGTTTTCTCACGATATATGATTTGGCCTTCAAATCTCAGAATTTCGCATAATATTGCATTTTTTGGCAAGTTTTCTTGCATTTTGTTTTGTACTAAAAATCATCGAATTTAGCAATATTTTGACGTTTATCCTTTTCCTTTTCCCTTATGTGATTTAAACAAAATATCATCGAATTAGGCAATATTTTGCCATTTTTCACGTTTTTGTGAATTTTCAGTTTATTGTTATTAATTCCTTATATATACGATAAAAATGATGCAAACATATAATTGGTTAGAAATTAACCTTAAATACCTAATTTTCAATCAACTATTTGTTTCTCGTTAAAATACTGTGTAAGATATTGAAAGGGGAGAAGTTCTGTTTTTATTGCATATATCGACGTTTCAGCTGGAGTAGAGCGGTTTTACGTGTGCATCTTCCATTGGTAATATTAACGGAAAATCAGGAACCTTAAATACTCAATTTTCAATCAACTATTTGTTTCTCGTTAAAATACTGTGTAAGATATTGAGAGGGGAGAAGTTCTGTTTTCATTGCATATATCGACGTTTCAGCTGGATTAGAGCGGTTTTACGTGTACATCTTCCATTGGTAATATAAACGGAAAATCAGGAACATTTTAGTTAATTCTAATGAAAACACATCGATTTTTATCATTTGTATTGGAAACAACATTTTAATATGTCTTTTTTGGGATGTTAGTAATACGAAATCTCGCCTTATAATTTGAAGTTAAAATACTCAAATTTGGTAATATAGTGACTTTTTCACGTTTTTCATGTAGTGTGATTTTACGTAAATATATTCGTTTTTACCAATATTTCGATACTACTTCATGTTTTCTCACGATATATGATTTGGCCTTCAAATCTCAGAATTTCGCATAATATTGCATTTTTTGGCAAGTTTTCTTGCATTTTGTTTTGTACTAAAAATCATCGAATTTAGCAATATTTTGACGTTTATCATCCCCCTTTTCCTTTATGTGATTTAAACAAAATATGATGGAATTAGGCAATATTTTGCCGTTTTTCACGTTTTTGTGAATTTTCAGTTTATTGTTATTAATTCCTTATATATACGATAAAAATGATGCAAACATATAATTGGTTAGAAATTAACCTTAAATACCTAATTTTCAATCAACTATTTGTTTCTCGTTAAAATACTGTGTAAGATATTGAAAGGGGAGATGTTCTGTTTTTATTGCATATATCGACGTTTCAGCCGGAGTAGAGCGGGGTTTAAGTGTACATCTTCCATTGGTAATATAAACGGAAAATCAGGAACCTTAAATACTTAATTTTCAATCAACTATTTGTTTCTCGTTAAAATACTGTGTATTATATTGAAAGGGGAGAAGTTCTCTTTTTATTGCATATATCGACGTTTCAGCTGGATTAGAGCGGTTTTACGTGTACAACTTCCATTGGTAATATAAACGGAAAATCAGGAACATTTTAGTTAATTCTAATGAAAACACATCGATTTTTATCATTTGTACTGGAACCAACATTTTAATATGTCTTTTCTAGGAACTAAATGATACGAAACCTCGCTTTATAATTTGAAGTTAAAATCCTCAAATTTGGTAATATAGTGACTTTTTCACGTTTTTCATGTAGTGTGATTTTACGTAAATATATTCGTTTTTACTAATATTTCGATACTACTTCATGTTTTCTCACGATATATGATTTGGCCTTCAAATCTCAGAATTTCGCATAATATTGCATTTTTTGGCAAGTTTTCTTGCATTTTGTTTTGTACTAAAAATCATCGAATTTAGCAATATTTTGACGTTTATCATCCCCCTTTTCCTTTATGTGATTTAAACAAAATATGATGGAATTAGGCAATATTTTGCAGTTTTTCCACGTTTTTGTGAATTTTCAGTTTATTGTTATTGATTTATTATATATACGATAAAAATGATGCAAACACATAATTGGTTAGAAATTAACCTTAAATACTTAATTTTCAATCAACTATTTGTTTCTCGTTAAAATACTGTGTAAGATATTGAAAGGGGAGAAGTTCTGTTTTTTTTGCATATATCGACGTTTCAGCCGGAGTAGAGCGATTTTACGTGTGCATCTGCCATTGGTAATATTAACGGAAAATCAGGAACCTTAAATACTCAGTTTTAAATCAACTATTTGTTTCTCGTTAAAATACTGTGTAAGATATTGAAAGGGGAGAAGTTCTGTTTTTATTGCATATATCGACGTTTCAGCTGGATTAGAGCGGTTTTACGTGTACATCTTCCATTGGTAATATAAACGGAAAAACAGGAACATTTTAGTTAATTCTAATGAAATACATCGATTTTTATCATTTGTATTGGAAACAACATTTTAATATGTCTTTTTTGGGATGTTAGTAATACGAAACCTCGCCTTATAATTTGAAGTTAAAATACTCAAATTTGGTAATATTGTGACTTTTTTCACGTTTTTCATGTAGTGTGATTTTACGTAAATATATTCGTTTTACCAATATTTCGATACTACTTCATGTTTTCTCACGATATTTGATTTGGCCTTCAAATCTCAGAATTTCGCATAATATTGCATTTTAAAGCAAGTTTTCTTGCATTTTGTTTTGTACTAAAAATCATCGAATTTAGCAATATTTTGACGTTTATCATCCCCCTTTTCCTTTATGTGATTTAAACAAAATATGATGGAATTAGGCAATATTTTGCAGTTTTTCCACGTTTTTGTGAATTTTCAGTTTATTGTTATTGATTTATTATATATACGATAAAAATGATGCAAACACATAATTGGTTAGAAATTAACCTTAAATACTTAATTTTCAATCAACTATTTGTTTCTCGTTAAAATACTGTGTAAGATATTGAAAGGGGAGAAGTTCTGTTTTTTTTGCATATATCGACGTTTCAGCCGGAGTAGAGCGGTTTTACGTGTGCATCTGCCATTGGTAATATTAACGGAAAATCAGGAACCTTAAATACTCAGTTTTAAATCAACTATTTGTTTCTCGTTAAATTACTGTGTAAGATATTGAAAGGGGAAAAGTTCTGTTTTTATTGCATATATCGACGTTTCAGCTGGATTAGAGCGGTTTTACGTGTACATCTTCCATTGGTAATATAAACGGAAAAACAGGAACATTTTAGTTAATTCTAATGAAATACATCGATTTTTATCATTTGTATTGGAAACAACATTTTAATATGTCTTTTTTGGGATGTTAGTAATACGAAACCTCGCCTTATAATTTGAAGTTAAAATACTCAAATTTGGTAATATTGTGACTTTTTTCACGTTTTTCATGTAGTGTGATTTTACGTAAATATATTCGTTTTACCAATATTTCGATACTACTTCATGTTTTCTCACGATATTTGATTTGGCCTTCAAATCTCAGAATTTCGCATAATATTGCATTTTAAAGCAAGTTTTCTTGCATTTTGTTTTGTACTAAAAATCATCGAATTTAGCAATATTCTGACGTTTATCATCCCCATTTTCCTCTATGTGATTTAAACAAAATATCGTCGAATTAGGCAATATTTTGCCGTTATTCCACGTTTTTGTAAATTTTCAGTTTATTGTTATTAATTCAATATATATACAATAAAAATGATGCAAACACATAATTGGTTAGAAATTAACCTTAAATACTTAATTTTCAATCAATTATTTGTTTCTCGTTAAAATACTGTGTATTATATTGAAAGGGGAGAAGTTCTGTTTTTATTGCATATATCGACGTTTCAGCTGGATTAGAGCTTTTTTACGTGTACATCTTCCATTGGTAATATAAACGGAAAATCAGGAACATTTTAGTTATTTCTAATGAAAACACATCGATTTTTATCATTTGTACTGGAACCAACATTTTAATGTCTTTTCTAGGATCTAAATGATACGAAACCTCGCTTTATAATTTGAAGTTAAAATCCTCAAATTTGGTAATATAGTGACTTTTTTCACGTTTTTCATGTAGTGTGATTTTACGTAAATATATTCGTTTATACCAATATTTCGATACTACTTAATGTTTTCTCACGATATGTGATTTAGCTTTGAAATCTCAGAATTTCGCATAATATTACATTTTTTAGCTAGTTTTCCTGCATTTGGTTTGTATAAAAAATCATCGAATTTAGCAATATTTTGTCGTTCATCATCCCCCTTTTCCCTTATGTGATTTAAACAAAATATCATCGAATTAGGCAATATTTTGCCATTATTTCACGTTTCTGTAAATTTTCAGTTTATTGTTATTAATTCAATATATATACCATAAAAATGATGCAAACACATAATTGGTCAGAAATTATCCATAAATACTTTATTTTCAACCAACTATTTGTTTCTCGTTAAGAAACATTTGTGTAAGATATTTAAAAGGGGAAAAGTTCTGTTTTTATTGCATATATCGACGTTTCAGCCGGATTAGAGCGGTTTTACGTGTACATCTTCCATTGGTTATATAAACATAAAATCAGGAACATTTTAGTAAATTCTAATGAAAACACATTGATTTTTATCATTTGTATTGGAAACAACGTTTTAATATGTCTTTTCTGGGATCTAAGTAATACGAAACCTCGCCATATAATTTGAAGTTAAACTCCTCAAATTTGGTAATATAGTGACTTTTTTCACGTTTTTCATGTAGTGTGATTTTACGTAAATATATTCGTTTTAACTAATATTTCGATACTACTTCATGTTTTCTCACGATATATGATTTGGCCTTCAAATCTCAGAATTTCGCATAATATTGCATTTTTTGGCAAGTTTTCTTGCATTTTGTTTTGTACTAAAAATCATCGAATTTAGCAATATTTTGACGTTTATCATCCCCCTTTTCCTTTATGTGATTTAAACAAAATATGATGGAATTAGGCAATATTTTGCAGTTTTTCCACGTTTTTGTGAATTTTCAGTTTATTGTTATTGATTTATTATATATACGATAAAAATGATGCAAACACATAATTGGTTAGAAATTAACCTTAAATACTTAATTTTCAATCAACTATTTGTTTCTCGTTAAAATACTGTGAAATATATTGAAAGGGGAGAAGTTCTGTTTTTATTGCATATATCGACGTTTCAGCCGGAGTAGAGCGGTTTTACGTGTGCATCTTCCATTGGTAATATTAACGGAAAATCAGGAACCTTAAATACTCAATTTTCAATCAACTATTTGTTTCTCGTTAAAATACTGTGTAAGATATTGAAAGGGGAGAAGTTCTGTTTTTATTGCATGTATCGACGTTTCAGCTGGATTAGAGCGGTTTTACGTGTACATCTTCCATTGGTAATATAAACGGAAAATCAGGAACATTTTAGTTAATTCTAATGAAAACACATCGATTTTTATCATTTGTACTGGAACCAACATTTTAATATGTCTTTTCTAGGATCTAAATGATACGAAACCTCGCTTTATAATTTGAAGTTAAAATCCTCAAATTTGGTAATATAGTGACTTTTTTCACGTTTTTCATGTAGTGTGATTTTACGTAAATATATTCGTTTATACCAATATTTCGATACTACTTAATGTTTTCTCACGATATATGATTTAGCTTTGAAATCTCAGAATTTCGCATAATATTACATTTTTTAGCTAGTTTTCCTGCATTTGGTTTGTATAAAAAATCATCGAATTTAGCAATATTTTGTCGTTCATCATTCCCCTTTTCCCTTATATGATTTAAACAAAATATCATCGAATTAGGCAATATTTTGCCGTTATTTCCCGTTTCTGTAAATTTTCAGTTTATTGTTATTAATTCAATATATATACGATAAAAATGATGCAAACACATAATTGGTTAGAAATTATCTATAAATACTTTATTTTCAACCAACTATTTGTTTCTCGTTAAAATACTGTGTAAGATATTGAAAGGGGATAGTTCTGTTTTTATTGCATATATCGACGTTTCAGCTGGATTAGAGCGGTTTTACGTGTACATCTTCCATTGGTAATATAAACGGAAAATCAGGAACATTTTAGTTAATTCTAATGAAAACACATCGATTTTTATCATTTGTATTGGAAACAACATTTTAATATGTCTTTTCTGGGATGTTAGTAATACGAAACCTTGCCTTATAATTTGAAGTTAAAATACTCAAATTTGGTAATATAGTGACTTTTTTCACGTTTTTCATGTAGTGTGATTTTACGTAAATATATTCGTTTTTACCAATATTTCGATGCTACTTTATGTTTTCTCACGATATTTGATTTGGCCTTCAAATCTCAGAATTTCGCAAAATATTGCATTTTAAAGCAAGTTTTCTTGCATTTTGTTTTGTACTAAAAATCATCGAATTTAGCAATATTTTGACGTTTATCATCCCCATTTTCCTTTATGTGATTTAAACAAAATATCATCGAATTAGGCAATGTTTTGCCGTTTTTCCACGTTTTTGTGAATTTTCAGTTTATTGTTATTAATTTATTAAATATACAATAAAAATGATGCAAACACATAATTGGTTAAAAATTAACCTTAAATACTTAATTTTCAATCAACTATTTGTTTCTCGTTAAAATACTGTGTATTATATTGAAAGGGGAGAAGTTCTCTTTTTATTGCATATATCGACGTTTCAGCTGGATTAGAGCGGTTTTACGTGTACATCTTCCATTGGTAATATAAACGGAAAATCAGGAACATTTTAGTTAATTCTAATGAAAACACATCGATTTTTATCATTTGTACTGAAACCAACATTTTAATATGACTTTTCTAGGATCTAAATGATACGAAACCTCGCTTTATAATTTGAAGTTAAAATCCTCATATTTGGTAATATAGTGACTTTTTCACGTTTTTCATGTAGTGTGATTTTACGTAAATATATTCGTTTTTACCAATATTTCGATACTACTTCATGTTTTCTCACGATATATGATTTAGCTTTCAAATCCCAGAATTTCGCATAATATTGCATTTTTTGGCAAGTTTTCTTGCATTTTGTTTTGTACTAAAAATCATCGAATTTAGCAATAATTTGACGTTTATCATCCCCCTTTTCCTTTATGTGATTTAAACATAATATCACATAATTAGGCAATATTTTGCCGTTTTTCCACGTTTTTGTGAATTTTCAGTTTATTGTTATTAATTTATTATATATACAATAAAAATGATGCAAACACATAATTGGTTAGAAATTAACCTTAAATACTTAATTTTCAATCAACCATTTGTTTCTCGTTAAAACACTGTGTATTATATTGGAAGGGGAGAGGTTCTGTTTTTATTGCATATATCGATGTTTCAGCTGGATTAGAGCGGTTTTACGTGTACATCTTCCATTGGTTATATAAACATAAAATCAGGAACATTTTAGTAAATTCTAATGAAAACACATTGATTTTTATCATTTGTATTGGAAACAACATTACAATATGTCTTTTCTGGCATCTAAGTAATACGAAACCTCGCCATTTAATTTGAAGTTAAACTCTTCAAATTTGGTAATATAGTGACTTTTTTCACGTTTTTCATTTAGTGTGATTTTACGTAAATATATTCGTTTTTACCAATATTTCGATACTACTTCATGTTTTCTCACGATATATGATTTAGCCTTCAAATCTCAGAATTTCGCATAATATTGCATTTTTTGGCAAGTTTTCTTGCATTTTGTTTTGTACTAAAAATCATCGAATTTAGCAACATTTTGACGTTTATCATCCTCCTTTTCTTTTATGTGATTTAAACAAAATATCATAGAATTAGGCAATATTTTGCCGTTTTTCTACGTTTTTGTGAATTTTCAGTTTATTGTTATTAATTTATTATATATACGATAAAAATGATGCAAACACATAATTGGTTAGAAATTAACCTTAAATACCTATTATTCAATCAATTATTTGTTTCACGTTAAAATATTGTGTAAGATATTGAAAGGGGAGAAGTTCTGTTTTTATTGCATATATCAACGTTTCAGCCGGATTAGAGCGGTTTTACGTGTACATCTTCCATTGGTAATATAAACGGAAAATCAGGAACCTTAAATACTTAATTTTCAATCAACTATTTGTTTCTCGTTAAAATATTGTGTAAGATATTGAAAGGGGAGAAGTTCTGTTTTTATTGCATATATCGACGTTTCAGCTGGATTAGACCGGTTTTACGTGTACATCTTCCATTGGTAATATAAACGGAAAATCAGGAACATTTTAGTTAATTCTAATGAAAACACATTGATTTTTATCATTTGTATTGGAAACAACATTTTAATATGTCTTTTCTGGGATCTTAGTAATACGAAACCTCGATATATAATTTGAAGTTAAAATACTCAAATTTGGTAATATGCAAATTAATTAATTAAAATATGCAAATTAATGTTTCCGGCGATTTGTTACAATTTGCCCAAACCCTCCCTGCAGTTTTCAAAATATCCCAAACATCCCAAATTCGACGCTTGAGCAATATTTTGAAGCAAAAACTCACGCTCTCTGCACGTATTTGCAGTTTGAAATTACGACTTTTTATTCCGAATATATGCCTATTACTTGGAGCAGCGATGGGTCACATTTTGCCCAAACCCCCCCAGTAGTTTTCAAAATATCACAAACATCCCAAATTCGACGCTTGAGCAATATTTTGAAGCAAAAACTCTCGCTCTCTGCACGTATTCGCAGTTTGAAATTACGACTTTTTATCCCGAAAATAGGCCTATTACTGAGAGCGGCGATGGGTCACATTTTGCCCAAACCCTCCCTGCAGTTGTCAAAATATCCCAAACATCCCAAATTCAAAGATTGAGTAATATTCAGGAGCCAATTTCTGGCTCTCTGCACGCATTCGCAGTTTGAAATTACGACTTTTTATACCGAAAAAAGGCCAATTACTGAGTGCAGCGATGGGTCACATTTTGCCCAAACCCTCCCTGCAGTTTTCAAATTATCCCAAACATCCGAAATTCGACGCTTGAGCCATATTTTGGAGCCAAATTCTGGCTCTCTGCACGTATTCGCTGTTTGAAATTACGACTTTTTATACCGAAAATATGCAAATTTCTGAGAGTAGCGATAGGTCACATTTTGCCCAAACCCCCCTGCAGTTTTCAAAATATTCAAAACATCCCAAATTAAACGCTTGAGCCATATTTTGGAGCCAAAATTTGGCTCTCTGCATGTATTCGCCGTTTGAAATCACGACTTTTTATCCCGAAATTATGCCTATTACTATAGGCGACGATGAATCACATTTTGCCCAAACCCTCCCTGCAGTTTTCAAGATATCCCAAACATGCCAATTTCAACGCTTGATCCATATTTTGGAGCCAAATTCTCGCTCTCTGCATGTATTCGAACTTTGAAATTATGACATTTTATACCGAAAATAGGACAAATACTGAGACCGTCGATGGGTCACATTTTGCCCAAACCCACCCTGCAGTTTTCAAAATATCCCAAACATTCAAAATTGGTCGCTTGAGCCATATTTTGGAGCCAAATTCTGGGTTTCTGCACGTATTCGCAGTTTGAAATTACGAATTTTTATACCGAAAATATGCCAATTACTGAGAGCAGCGATGGGTCACATTTTGCCTAAACGCTCCCTACAATTTTCAAAATATCCCAAACATACCAAATTCAACGCTAGAGTAATATTTAGGAGCCAAATTCTGGCTCTCTGCACGTATTCGCAGTTTGAAACTACGACTTTTTATACCGAAAATATGCCAATTACTGAGTGCGGCGAAAAGGCACATTTTGCCCAAACCCTCCCTGCAGTTTTGAAAATAACCCAAACATCCCAAATTCGACGTTTGAGCCATATTTAGGAGCCAAATTCTGGCTCTCTGCACGTATTCGCCGTTTGAATTTACGACTTTTTATACCGAAAATATGCAAATTTCTGTGAGCAGCGATGGGTCACACTTTGCCCAAACCCCCCATGCAGTTTTCAAATTATTTCAAACATCCCAAATTCGACCCTTGTGCCATATTTTGGAGTCAAATTCTGGCTCTCTGTACGTATTCGCAGTTTGAAATTAAGAATTTTCATACCAAAATATGCCAATTACTGAGATCGGCGATGGGTCACATTTTGCCCAAACCCACCCTGCAGTTTTCAAAATATCCCAAACATCCCAAATTCGACGCTTGAGCCATACTTTTGAAGCTAAATACTGGCTCTCTGCACGTATTCGCAGATTGAAATTACGACTTTTTATACCGAATATATAGCAATTACCGGGAGCAGCGATGGGTCACATTTTGCCCAAGCCTCCCGTGCAGTTTTCAAAATATCACAAACATCGCAAATTCGACGCTTGAGCCATATTTTGGAGTCAAATTGTGGCTCTATTCACGTATTCGCAGTTTCAAATTACGACTTTTTATACCGAAAATATGCCAATTACTGATAGCGTCGATGGGTCACATTTTGCCCAAGCCCCTCTGCAGTTTTCAAAATTTTTCAAACATCCCAAATTCGACGCTTGAGCAATATTTTAGAACCAAATTCTCGCTCTCTGTACGTATTCGCAGTATGAAATTACGACTTTTAAAGCCGAATATATGCCAATTACTGGGAGCGGCGATGGGTCACATTTTGGCCAAACCCCCCTGCAGTTTTCAAAATATGACAAACATCCCAAATTCGACGCTTGAGCCATATTTTGGAGCCAAATTATGGCTCTCTGCACGTATTCGCTGTTTGAAATTACGACTTTTTATTCAGAAAATATGCCAATTGATGAAAGCGGCGATGGATCATATTTTGCCCAAACACTCCCTCCAATTTTCAAAATATCCCAAACATCACAAATTCGACGCTTGAGCCATATTTTGGAGCCAAATTCTTGCTCTCTGCACGTATTCGCTGTTTGAAATTACGACTTTTTATACTGAAAATATGCCAATTACTGAAAGCGGCGATGGATCACATTTTGCCCAAACTCTCACTGCAGTTTATAAAATATCCCAAACATCCCAAAATCGGCGCTTGAGCCCTATTTTAAAGGAGAATTCTGGCTCTCTGCACGTAATCGCCATTTGAAATTACAATATTTATATACAAAATATGCCAATTACTGAAAGCGGCGATGGGTCACATTTTTTCCAAACCCTCCCTGCAATTTTTAAATATCCCAAACATTTCAAATGCGTCCCTTGAGCAATATTTTGGAGCCAAATTCGCGGTCTCTGCACGTATTCGCACTTTGAAATTACGACTTTATATACCGAAAATATGCCAATTACTGAGAGTGGCGATGAGTCAATTTTTGCCCAAACCCTGCCCGGCAGTTTTCAAAATATCCCGAACATCCGAAATTCGATATGGCTTGAGCTATATGTAGGAACCAAATTGTTGCTCTCTGCAGGAATTCGCAGTATGAAATTACGACTTTTTATACCGAAAATATGCAAACTTCTGAGAGCAGCGATGGGTCACATTTTGCCCAAACCCTCCCTGCAGTTTTTAAGATATCCCAAACATCCAAATTTTGACGCTTGATCCATATTTTGGAGCCAAATTCTCGCTCTCTGCACGTATTCGCACTTTGAAATTACGACTTTTTTTACCGAAAATATGCCAATTTCAAAATGCGAACACGTGCAGAGAGCCAGAATTTGGCTCCAAAATATGGCTCAAGGGTCGCATTTGAGATGTTTTGGATATTATGAAAACTGCATGGGGAATTGGGCAAAATGTGACACATCGCCGCTCTCAGTAATTGGCATATTTTCGGAATAAAAAGTCGTAATTTCAATCCCCGAATACGTGAAGAGAGCCAGAATTTGGCTCCAAAATATGACTCAAGCGTCGAATTTGGGATGTTTGGGATATTTTGAAAACAACAGGGAGGGTTTGGGCAAAATGTGACAAATCGCCGCTTTCATTAATTTGCATATTTTCGGTATAAAATTCGTAATTTCAAACTGCGAATACGTGCTGAGAGCCAAAGTTTGGCTCCAAAATATGGCTCAAGCGTTGAATTTGGGATGTTTGGAATATTTTGAAAACTGCAAGGGGGTTTGGGCAATATGTGACCCATCGCTGCTCTCAGAAATTTACATATTTTCGGTATAAAAAGTCGTAAATTCAAACGGCGAATACGTGCAGAGAGCCAGAATTTGGCTCCAAAATATGACTCAAGCGTCGAATTTGGGATGTTTGGGATATTTTGAAAACTGCAGGGAGGGTTTGGGCAAAATGTGATTCATCGCCGCCTATAGTAATTAGCATAATTTCGGTATAAAAATTCGTAATTTCAAGCGGCGAATACGTGCAGAGAGCCAATATTTGGCTCCAAAATATTGCTCAAGCGTCGAATTTGGGATGTTTAGGGGAATTTGAAAACTGCAGGGAGGGTTTGGGCAAAATGTGACCAATCGCCGCACTCAGTAATTGGCGTATTTGCGGTATAAAAAGTCGTAGTTTCAAACTGCGAATACGTGCAGAGACCCAGAATTTGGCTCCTAAATACTACTCAATCGTTGAATTTGGGACGTATTAGATAATCGAAAACTTCAGGGAGCGTTTAGGCAAAATGTGACCATCGCCGCTTTCAGTAATTGGCTTATTTTCGGTATAAAAAGTCGTAGTTTCAAACTGCGAATTACTCTAGCGTCGAATTTGGGATGTTTGGGATATTTTGAAAACTGCAGGGTGCGTTTAGACAAAATGTGACCCATCGCGGCTTTCAGTAATTGGCATATTTTCGGTACAAAATGTCGTAATTTCAAACTGCGAATACGTGCAGAAAGCCAGAACTTGTCTCCAAAATATGGCTGAAGCTACGAATTTGGGATGTTTGGGATATTTTGAAAACTGCAGGGTGGGTTTGGGCAAAATGTGACCCATCGCCGGTCTCAGTAATTGTCATATTTCCGGTATAAAAAGTCGTAATTTGAAAGTGCGAATACATGCAGAGAGCGAGAATTTGGCTCCAAAATATGGATCAAGCGTCGAAATTGGGATGTTTGGGATATCTTGAAAACTGTAGGGAAGGTTTGGGCAAAATGTGATTCATCGCCGCCTATAGTAATTAGCATAATTTCGGGATAAAAAGTTTTAATTTCAAACGGCGAATACGTGCAGAGAGCCAAAATTTGGCTCCAAAATATTGCTCAAGCGTCGAATTTGGGATGTTTGGGGGAATTTGAAAACTGCAGGGAGGGTTTGGGGAAAATGTGACCAATCGCCGCACTCAGTAATTGGCATATTTTGGGTATAATAAATCGTAATTTCAAACTGCGAATACGTGCAGAGAGCCGGAATTTGACTCCAAAATATGGCACAAGGGTCGGATTTGGGATGTTTGAGATATTTTGAAAACTGCATGTGGGGTTTGGGCAAAATGTGACCCATCACTGCTCTCAGTAATTGGCATATTTTCGGTATAAAAAGTCGTAATTTCAAAGTGCGAATTCGTGCAGAGAGCGAGAATTTGGCCCCAAAATATGGATCAAGAGAGGGATGCAGAGGCTTAAGAAATTGATGCAGAGGCTCAAGAGAGTAATGCAGAGGCTCAAGAGAGTGATGCAGAGGCTCAAGAGAGTGATGCAGAGGCTCAAGAAAGTGATGCAGACGATCAAGAGAGTGATGCAGAGGCTCAAGAGAGTGATGTAGATGATCAAGAGAGGGAAGCAGAGGCTTAGGAGAGTGATGCAGAGGCTGAAGAGAGTGATGCAGAGGCTCTAGAGAGTGATGCAGAGGCTTAAGCGAGTGATTCAGAGGCTTAAGAGAGGGATGCAGAGGCTTGCGAGAGGGATGCAAAGGCTCAAGAGAGTTATTCAGAGGCTTGCGAGAGTGATGCAGAGGATCAGGAGAGTGATGCAGAGGCTCGAGAGAGTTATGCAGAGGCCTGAAGAGAGGGATTCAGAGGCTAAAGAGAGTGACGCAGAGGCTGAAGAGAGTCTGGAAGAGGCTCAAGAGAGGGATGAAGAGGCTGAAAGGAGTGATGCATAGGCTCAAGAGAGGGATGCAGAGGCTCAAGAGAGTGATTCAGAGGCTTACGAGAGGGATGCAGAGGCTTAAGAGAGTGAGGTAGAGGCTTAGGAGAGTGATGCAGGTTCTCAATTGAGTGATGCAGAGGCTTAGGAGGGTGATGCAGAGGCTCAAGAGAGTGATGCAGAGGCTCAAGAGAGTGATGCAGAGGCTCAAGAGAGTGATTCAGAGGCTTAAGAGGGTGATGCAGAGGTTCAAGAGAGGGATGCAGGGGCTCAGGAGAGTGATGCAGAGGCTCTAGAGAGTGATTCAGAGGCTTAAGTGAGGGATGCAGAGGCTCTTGAGAGTGATGCAGAGGCTCAAGAAGAGGCTTAAGAGAGGGATGCAGAGGCTCAAGAGAGGGATGCAGAGGCTCAAGAGAGGGATGCAAAGGCTCAAGAGAGTTATTCAGAGGCTTACGAGAGTGATGCAGAGGATCAAGAGAGTGATGCAGAGGCTCGAGAGAGTTATGCAGAGGCCTCAAGAGAGGGATTCAGAGGCTAAAGAGAGTGACGCAGAGGCTGAAGAGAGTTTGGCAGAGGCTCAAGAGAGGGATGAAGAGGCTGAAAAGAGTGATGCAGAGGCTCAAAAGAGGGATGCAGAGGCTCAAGAGAGTAATTCAGAGGCTTACGAGAGTGATGCAGAGGCTTAAGAGAGTGAGGTAGAGGCAAATTGGAGCCAAATTCTCGCTCTCTCTAAGTATTCGCAGTTTGAAATTACGACTTTTTAAACCGAATATATGCCAATTACAGGGAGCGGTGATGTGTCACATTTTGCCCAAACCCCCCCAGCAGTTTTCAAAATATCACAAACATCCCAAATTCGACGCTTGAGCAATATTTTGGATCCAAATTTTGGCTCTCTGTACGTAATCGCCGTTTGAAATTACGACTTTTTATCCCGAAATTATGCCAATTACTATATAGGAGGCGATGGATCACATTTTGCACAAACCCTCCCTGCAGTTTTAAAGTTATCCCAAACATCACAATTTTGAAGTTTGATCCATATTTTGGATCCAAATTCTCGCTCTCGGCACGTATTCGCAGTTTGAAATTAAGACTTTTCATACCCAAAATATGCTAATTACTGAGAGGGGCGATTTGTTACATTTTGACCAAACCCACCCTGCAGTTTTCAAAATATCCCAAACATCTTAAATGCGACCCTTGCGCCATACTTTTGGAGCTAAATTCTGGCTCTCTGCACGTATTCGCAGATTGAAATTACGACTTTTTATACCGAATATATACCAATTACTGGGAGCAGCAATGGGTCACATTTTGCCCAAACCTCCCCTGCAGTTTTCAAAATATCACAAACATCGCAAATTCGACGCTTGAGCCATATTTTGGAGCCAAATTCTGGCTCTCTGCACGTATTCGCTGTTTGAAATTACGACTTTTTATACTGAAAATATGCCAATTACTGAAAGCGGCGATGGATCACATTTTGCCCAAACTCTCACTGCAGTTTTTAAAATATCCCAAACATCCCAAAATCGGCGCTTGATCCATATTTTGGAGCCAAATTCGCGCTCTCTCTGCACGTATTCGCACTTTGAAATTACGACTTTTTATACCGAAAATATGCCAATTTCTGAGAGCGACGATTGATCACCTTTTGGCCAAACCCTCCCTGCAGTTTTAAAAATATCCCAAACATTTCAAATGCGTCCCTTGAGCAATATTTTGGAGCCAAATTCTGGCTCTCTGCACGTATTCGCTGATTGAAATTACGACTTTTTTACTGAAAATATGCCAATTCCTGAAAGCGGCGATGGATCACATTTTGCCAAACCCTCCATGCAGTTTTTAAAATATCCCAAACATCCCAATTTCGACGATTGAACCATATTTTGGAGCCAAATTCTGGCTCTCTGCACATATTCGCAGTTTTAAATTACGACTTTTTATACCGAAAATATGCCAATTTCTGAGAGCGACGATTGATCACCTTTTGCCCAAACCCTCCCTGCAGTTTTAAAAATATCCCAAACATTTCAAATTGGTCCCTTGAGCAATATTTTGGAGCCAAATTCTGGCTCTCTGCACGTATTCGCAGATTGAAATTACGACTTTTTATACCGAATATATACCAATTACTGGGAGCAGCAATGGGTCACATTTTGCCCAAACCTCCCCTGCAGTTTTCAAAATATCACAAACATCGCAAATTCGACGCTTGAGCCATATTTTGGAGCCAAATTCTGGCTCTCTGCACGTATTCGCTGTTTGAAATTACGACTTTTTATACTGAAAATATGCCAATTACTGAAAGCGGCGATGGATCACATTTTGCCCAAACTCTCACTGCAGTTTTTAAAATATCCCAAACATCCCAAAATCGGCGCTTGATCCATATTTTGGAGCCAAATTCGCGCTCTCTCTGCCCGTATTCGCACTTTGAAATTACGACTTTTTATACCGAAAATATGCCAATTTCTGAGAGCGACGATTGATCACCTTTTGGCCAAACCCTCCCTGCAGTTTTAAAAATATCCCAAACATTTCAAATGCGTCCCTTGAGCAATATTTTGGAGCCAAATTCTGGCTCTCTGCACGTATTCGCTGATTGAAATTACGACTTTTTTACTGAAAATATGCCAATTCCTGAAAGCGGCGATGGATCACATTTTGCCAAACCCTCCATGCAGTTTTTAAAATATCCCAAACATCCCAATTTCGACGATTGAACCATATTTTGGAGCCAAATTCTGGCTCTCTGCACATATTCGCAGTTTTAAATTACGACTTTTTATACCGAAAATATGCCAATTTCTGAGAGCGACGATTGATCACCTTTTGCCCAAACCCTCCCTGCAGTTTTAAAAATATCCCAAACATTTCAAATTGGTCCCTTGAGCAATATTTTGGAGCCAAATTCTGGCTCTCTGCACGTATTCGCAGATTGAAATTACGACTTTTTATACCGAATATATACCAGTTACTGGGAGCAGCAATGGGTCACATTTTGCCCAAACCTCCCCTGCAGTTTTCAAAATATCACAAACATCGCAAATTCGACGCTTGAGCCATATTTTGGAGCCAAATTCTGGCTCTCTGCACGTATTCGCTGTTTGAAATTACGACTTTTTATACTGAAAATATGCCAATTACTGAAAGCGGCGATGGATCACATTTTGCCCAAACTCTCACTGCAGTTTTCAAAATATCCCAAACATCCCAAATTCGACGCTTGAGCCATATTTTCGCGCCAAATTCTGGCTCTCTGCACGTATTCGCAGTTTAAATTACGACTTTTTATACCGAAAATATGCCAATTACTGAGAGCGGCGATGGGTAACATTTTGACCAAACCCCACTTCAGTTTTCAAAATATCCCAAACATCCAAAATTCGACACTTTAGCCATATTTTTGAGCCAAATTCTGGCTCTCTGCACGTATTCGATGTTTGAAATTACGACTTTTTATACCGAAAATATGCGAATTACTGTGAGCCGCGATGAGTCACGTTTTCTCACGATATGTGATTTTGCCTTCAAATCTCAGAATTTCGCATAATATTGCATTTTTTAGCTAGTTTTCTTGCATTTGGTTTGTATAAAAAATCATCGAATTTAGCAATATTTTGACGTTCATCATCCCCCTTTTCCCTTATGTGATTTAAACAAAATATCATCGAATTAGGCAATATTTTGCCGTTTTTCCACGTTCTCCAGAGGCTCAAGAGAGGGATGCAGAGGCTCCAGATAGGGATGCAGAGGCCCAAGAGAATGATGCAGAGGCTGAAGAGAGAGATGCAGTGGCTTAAGAGAGTGATACAGAGGCTGAAGAGAATGATGCAGAGGCTCAAGAGAATGATGCAGAGGATCAAGAGAGTGATGCAGAGGCTCAAGAGAGTGATGCAGAGGATCAAGAGAGGGATGTAGAGGCTTAAGAGAGTGATGCAGAGGCTCAAGAGAGTGATGCAGGGGAGGAAAAGAGAGATGCAAAGGCTTAAGAGAGTGATGCAGAGGTTCAAGAGAGTGATACAGAGGCACAAGAGAATGATGTAGAGGCTTAAGAGAGGGATGCAGAGGATCTAGAGAATGATGCAGGGGCTCAAGAGAATGATGCAGAGGCTTAAGAGAGGAATACAAAGGGTCAAGAGAGTGATGCAGAGGCTTAAGAGAGGAAACCAGAGGCATAAGAGAGGGAGGCAGAGGCTGAAGAGAGTGATGCAGAGGCTCAAGAGAGTGATGCAGAGGATCAAAAGAGGGATTCAGAGGCTGAAGAGAGTGATGCAGAGGCTCAAGAGGGTGATGCAAAGGCTTACGAGAGGGATGCAGAGGCTGAGGAAAATGATGCAGAGGCTTAAAAGAGTAATGCAGAGGCTCAGGAGAGTGATGCAGAGGCTCAAGAGAGTGATGCAGAGGCTCAGGAGAGTGATGCAGAGGCTCAAGAGAGTGATGCAGAGACTGAAGAGAATGATGCAGAGGCTTAAGAGAGTGATGCAGAGGCTGAAGAGAATGATGCAGAGGCTTAAGAGAGGGATGAAGAGCCTCAAGAGATTGATGCAGAGGCCTAAGTGAGTGATGCAAAGGCTCAAGAGAGGGATGCTGAGGCTCAAGGGAGTGAATTCAAGAGAATTCACTCAATTTACTTTGAGTGAATTCAAAGGCTTAAGAGAGTGGTGCACAGGCTTATGAGAGGGGGTGCAGACGCTCAAGAGAGTGATGCAGAGGCTTCAGAGAGTGATGCAAAGGCTCAGGAGAGGGATGCAGAGGCTCATGAAAGGTATGCAGCAGTTCAAGAGAGCGATGCAGAGGCTCAAGAAAGGGATGCACAGGCTCACGAGAGGGATGCAGAGACTCAAGTGAGGGATGGAGAGGCTGAAGAGAGTGATTCAGAGGCTCAAGAGATGGATGCAGAGGCTGAAGAGAGTGATGCAGAGGCTCAAGAGAGTGACGCAGAGGATCTAGAGAGTGATGCAGAGGATCAAGAGAGGGATTCAGAGGCTCAAGAGAGGGATGAAGAGGCTCATGAAAGGTATGCAGCAGTTCAAGAGAGCGATGCAGAGGCTCAAGAAAGGGATGCAGAGGCTTGAGAAAGTGATGCAGAGGCTCAAAATAGGTTTGCAGAGGCATAAGAGGGTGATGCAGAGGCTCATGAGAGTAATGCAGAGGCTCAAGAGAGGGATGCAGAGGATGAAGAGAGTGATGCAGAGGCTCGAGAGAGTGATGCAGAGGCTCAAGAGAGGGATTCAGAGGCTCAAAAGAGGGATGCAGAGGCTTAAGAGAGTGATGCAGAGGCTGAAGAGAGAGATGCAGAGGCTTAAAAGAGTGATGCAGAGGCTCAAGAGAATGATGCAGAGGCTCAATAGAATGATGTAGAGGGTGAAGAGAGGGATGCAGAGGCTCAAGAGAATGATGCAGAGGCTAAAGAGAGTGATGCAGAGGAATAAGAGAGGGATGCAGAGGCTTAAGAGAGTGATGGAGAGGCTCAAGTGAGTGATGCAGAGGCTCAAGAGAATGATGTAGAGGCTCAAGAGAGTGATGTAGAGGCTCAAGAGAGAGATGCAGAGGATCATGAGAGTGATGCAGCGGCTAAAAAGTGTGATGAAGCGGCTTAAGAGAGTGATGCGGAGGCTTAAGAGAGTGATGCAGAGGCTTAAGAGAGGGATGCAGAGGCTCAAGAGAGTGATGCAGAGGCTGAAGAGAGTGATGCAGATGCTTAGGAGAATGATGCAGAGGCTCAAGAGAGGGATGCAGAGGCTGACGAGAGTGATGCAGATGCTCAAGAGAGTTATGCAGAGGCTCAAGAGAGTGATGCAGAGGCTTACGAGAGTGATGCAGAGGCTCAGGAGAGGGATGTAGACGCTAAAGAGAGTGATGCAGAAGCTCAAGAGAGTGATGCAGAGGCTTAAGAGAGTGATGCAGAGGCTTAAGAGAGGGGATGCAGAGGCTCAAGAGAGTGATACAGAGGCTGAAGAAAGTGATGCAGAAGCTTAAGAGTGGGATCTCTCACTCTATTGAGACTCTCCATCACTCTCAATAAAATTTCATAATTTTAAACGGCGAATACGTGTAGAGAGCCAGAATTTGGCTCCAAAATATGGCTCAAGCGTAGAATTTTGGACGTTTGGGATATTTTGTAAACTGCAGGGAAGGTTTGGGCAAAATGTGACCCATCGCAACTCTCAGTAATTGGCATATTTTCGGTATAACAAGTCGTAATTTCAAACTGCGAATTCGTGCAGAGAGCCAGAATTTGGCTCCTACATATGGTTCAAGCATCGAATTTCGGATGTTCGGGATATTTTGAAAACTGCCGGGGAGGGTTTGGGCAAAAATTGACTCATCGCCGCTCTCAGTACTTGGCATATTTTCGGTATAAAAAGTCGTAATTTCAAACGGCGATTACGTGCAGAGAGCCAGAATTTGCCTACTAAATATGGCTCAAGCGTCGAAATTGGGATGTTTGGGATATTTTAAAAACTGCATGGAGGGTTTGGCAAAATGTGATCATCGCCGCTTTCAGTAATTTGCATATTTTCAGTTTAAAACGTCGGAATTTCAATCTGCGAATGCGTGCAGGGAGCAGGAATTTGGCTCCAAAATATAACTCAAGGGTCGCATTTGAGATGTTTGGGATATTTTGAAAACTGCAGGGAGGGTTTGGGCAAAAGGTGACCAATCGTCGCTCTCAGAAATTGGCATATTTTCGGTATAAAAAGTCGTAATTTCAAAGTGCGAATACGTGCAGAGAGCGCGAATTTGGCTCCAAAATATGGATCAAGCGTCGAAATTGGGATGTTTGGGATATCTAGAAACTGCAGGGAGGGTTTGGACAAAATGTGCCCCATCGCCGCTTTCAGTAATTGGCATATTTTGGGTAAAAATATTGTAATTCCAAACGGCGATTACATGCAGAGAGCCAGAATTTTCCTTTAAAATAGGGCTCAAGCGCCGATTTTCGGATGTTTGGGATATTTTATAAACTGCAGGGAGAGTTTGGGCAAAATGTGATCAATCGCTGCTTTCAGTAATTGGCATATTTTCGGTAAAAAATTTGTAATTTCAAACTGCGAATACGTGCAGAGAGCCAGAATTTGGGTAAAAAATATGGGTCAAGCGTAGAATTTGGGTTGTTTAGGATATTTTGAAAATTGCAGGGAGGGTTTGGGCAAAATGTGCAACATCGCTGATCCCAGTAATTGGCATATATTCGCTTTAAAAAGTCGTAATTTTATACTGCGAATACGTGCAAAGAGTGAGAATTCATTTCCAAAATATTGCTCAAGCGCCGAATTTGGGATGTTTTGGAAATTTTAAAAACTGCAGGGGGGCTTGGGCAAAATGTGACCCATCGTCGCTCTCAGTAAGTGGCATATTTTCGGTAAAAAAAGTCGTAATTTCAAAGTGCGAATACCTGCAGAGAGCGAGAATTTGGCTCCAAAATATGGATCAAGCGTCGAAATTTGGATGTTTGGGATATCTTAAAAACTGCAGGGGAGGTTTGGGCAAAATGTGACCCATCGCTGCTCCCAGTAATTGGTATATATTCGGTATAAAAAGTAGTAATTTCAATCTGCGAATACGTGCAGAGAGCCAGAATTTGGCTCCAAAATATGGCTCAAGGATCGCATTTAAGATGTTTGGGATATTTTGAAAACTGCAGGGGGGTTTGGGCAAAAGGTGACCCATCGTCGCTCTCAGAAATTGGCATATTTTCGGTAAAAAAAGTCGTAATTTCAAAGTGCGAATACGTGCAGAGAGCGAGAATTTGGTTCTAAAATATGGATCAAGCGTCGAAATTTCGATGTTTGGGATATCCTAAAAACTGCAGGGGGGGGTTTGGGCAAAATGTGACCCATCGCCGCTTTCAGTAACTGGCATATTTTGGGTATAAAAATCGTAATTTCACACGGCGATTACGTGCAGAAAGCCAGAATTTGCCTCCAAAATATGGCTCAAGCGTCGAATTTTGAATTTTTGGGATATTTTAAAAACTGCAGGGAGGGTTTGGGCAAAATGTGACCCATCGCCGCACTCAGTAATAGGCCTATTTTCGGTATAAAAAGTCTTAATTTCAACCTGCGAATACGTACAGAGAGCCAGAATTTGACTCCAAAATATGGCACAGGGGGCGAATTTGGGATGTTTGAGATATTTTGAAAACTGCATGGGGGGTTTGGGCAAAGTGTGACCCATCGCCGCTCTCAGTAATTGGAATATTTTCGGTATAATAAGTCGTAATTTCAAAGTGCGAATACGTGCAGAAAACGAGAATTTGGCTCCAAAACATGGATCAAGCGTCGAATTTGTGATGTTTGTGATATTTTGAAAACAGCAGGGGGGGTTTTGGGCAAAATGTGACCCATCGCCGTTCCCAGTAATTGGCATATATTCGGTTTAAAAAGTCGTAATTTCAAACTGCGAATGCGTAGAGAGAGCGAGAATTTGGCTCCAAAATATTGCTCAAGCGTCAAATTTGGGATGTTTGGGATCTTTTGAAAACTGCATGGGGGGTTTGGGCTAAATGTGACCTATCGCTGCTTTCAGTAATTGGCATATTTTGGGTATAAAAAGTCGTAATTTTAAAGTGCGAATACGTGCAGAGAGCGAGAATTTGGCTCCACAATATGGATCAAGCGTCGAAATTTGGATGTTTGGGATATCTTGAAAACTGCAGGGAGGGTATGGGCAAAATGTGACCCATCGCCTCTTTCAGTAATTGGCATATTTTGGGTATAAAAAGTCGTAATTTCAAACTGCGAATACGTGCAGAGAGCCAGAATTTGACTCCAAAATATGGCTCAAGGGTCTAATTTTGAGTATTTAGGATATTTTGAAAATTGCAGAGGGCGATTGGACAAAATGTGACCCATCGCAGGTCTCAGTATTTGGCATATTTTCGGTATAAGAAGTCGTAATTTCAAACTGCGAATACGTGCAGAGAGCCAGAAATTGGGCTCTAAAATATTGCTCAAGCGTTGAATTTGGGATGTTTGTGATATTTTGAAAACTGTAGAAAGGGTTTGGGCAAAATGTGATACATCGCCGCTTTCAGTAATTAGCATATTTTCGGTATAAAAAAGTCGTAATTTCAAACTGCGAATACGTGTAGCGAGCTAGAATTTGGCTCCAAAATATTGCTCAAGGGCCAAATTTGGGATGTTTGGGAAATTTTGAAAACTGCAGGGGGGGTTTCGGCAAAATGTAACCCATAGCCAATCTCAGTAATTGGCATATTTTTGGTATAAAAAGTCGTAATTTCAAACGGCGAATACGTGCACAGAGCCAAAATTTGGCTCCAAAATATGGCTCAAGCGTCGAATTTGTAGAGTTTTGGATATTTTGAAAACTGCAGGGTGGGTTTGGTCAAAATATGACCCATCGCCGTTGTCAGTAATTGGCATATTTTCGACATAAAAAGTCGTAATTTCAAACGGCGTTTACGTGCAGAAAGCCAGAATTTGCCTCAAAAATATGGCTCAAGCGTCGAATTTGTGATTTCTGGGATATTTTAAAAACTGCATGGAGGGTTTGGGCAAAATGTGATCCATCGCCACTTTCAGTAATTGGCATATTTTCTAATGCAGAGTAATGCAGAGGTTTATGAGAGGGATGCTGAGGCTAAAGAGAGTGCTGCAGAGGCACAAGAGAGGGATGCTGAGGCTCCAGAGAGGGATGCAGAGGCTCAAGAGAGTGATGCAGAGGTTTACGAGAGTTATGCAGAGGATCAAGAGAGGGATGCAGAGGCTTAAGAGAGTGATGCAAAGGCACAGGAGAGGGATGCAGAGGCTCAAAAAAGGGATGCAGGAATTCAGTAGAGGGATGCAGATGCTAAAGAGAGGGATGCAGAGGCTTAAGAAAGTGATACAGCGGCTTAAAAGAGGGATGCAGAGGCTTACGAGGGTGATGCAGAGGCGCAAGAGGGTGATGCAGAGGCTCAGGAAAAAGATGCAGGGGCTCAAGAGAGTGATGCAGAAGCTCAAGAGAGTGATTCAGAGGCTTACGAGAGTGATGCAGAGGCTTAAGAGAGTGATGCAGAGGCTTAAGAGAGGGATTCAGAGGCTCAAGAGAGGGATTCAGAGACTCAAGAGAGTTATGCAGAGGCTCAAGAGAGGGATGCAGAGGCTGAAGAGAGTGATGCAGAGACTCAAGAGAGGGATGCAGAGGATCAAGAGAGTGATGCAGAGGCTTACGAGCGTGATGCAGAGGCTTAAGAGAGTGATGCAGAGGCTCAAGAGAGGGATGCAGAGGCTCATGAGAGGGATGCTGAGGCTCAAGGGAGGGATGCAGAGGCTTAAGAGAGTGATGCAAAGGCTCAAGAGAGGGATGCAGAGGCTCATGAAAGGTATGCAGCAGTTCAAGAGAGCGATGTAGAGGCTCAAGAAAGGGATGCAGAGACTCACGAGAGGGATGCAGAGACTCAAAAGAGTGATGCAGAGGCTCAAGAGAGGGATGCAGAGGCTTAAGAGAGTGATGCAAAGGCTCAAGAGAGGGATGCAGAGGCTCATGTGAGGGATGCTGAGGCTCAAGTGAGGGATGGAGAGGCTTAGAAGAATGATGCAGAGGCTCAAGAGATGGATGCAGAGGCTGAAGAGAGTGATGCAGAGGCTCAAGAGAGTGATGCAGAGGCTCTAGAGAGTGATGCAGAGGATCAAGAGAGGGATTCAGAGGCTCAAGAGAGGGATGCAGAGGCTTAAAAGAGTGATGCAAAGGCTCATGAGAGGGATGAAGAGGCTCATGAAAGGTATGCAGCAGTTCAAGAGAGCGATGTAGAGGCTCAAGAAAGGGATGCAGAGGCTTGAGAAAGTGATGCAGAGGCTCAAAATAGGGATGCAGAGGCATCAGAGGGTGATGCAGAGGCTGAAGAGAGTAATGCAGAGGCTCACGAGAGGGATGCAGAGGATGAAGAGAGTGATGCAGAGGCTCGAGAGAGTGATGCAGAGGCTCAAGAGAGGGATTCAGAGGCTCAAAAGAGGGATGCAGAGGCTTAAGAGAGTGATGCAGAGTCTGAAGAGAGTGTTGCATCGGCTCAAGAGAGGGATGCAGAGGCTCAAGAGAGTGATGCAGAGACTCAAGAGAGTTATGCAGAGGCTCAAGAGAGTGATGCAGAGGCTTACGAGAGTAATGCAGAGGCTCATGAGAGTGATGCAGAGGCTGAAGAGAGTGATGCAGAGGCTTAAGAGAGGGATGCAGAGGCTCAAGAGAGTGATGCAAAGGCTCAAGAGAGGGATGCAGGGGCTCAAGAGAGTGATGCAGAGGCTCAAGAGAGGGATGCAGAGACTCTTTAGAGTGATGCAGAGGCTCAAGAGAGGAATGCAAAGGCTTAAGAGAGTGAAGCAAAGGCTCAATAGAGGGATGCAGAGGCTCTTGAGAAGGATGCAGGACTTCAAAAGAGAGATGCAGAGGCTCAAACTAGTGATGCAGAGGCTTAAGAGAGGGATGCAGAGGCTCACGAGAGTAATGCAGAGGTTTATGAGAGGGATGCTGAGGCTCAAGAGAATGATGCAGAGGCTCAAGAGAGTGCTACAGAGGCACAAGAGAGGGATGCTGAGGCTCCAGAGAGGGATGCAGAGGCTCAAGAGAATGATGCAGAGGCTGAAGAGAGAGATGCAGAGGCTTAAGAGAGTGATGCAGAGGCTCAAGAGAGTATTGCAGAGGCTCAAGAGAATGATGCAGAGGCTCAATAGAATGATGTAGAGGCTTAAGAGAGGGATGCAGAGGCTCAAGAGAATGATGCAGAGGCTAAAGAGAGTGATGCAGAGGAATAAGAGAGGGATGCAGAGGCTTATGAGAGTGATGGAGAGGCTCAAGTGAGTGATGCAGAGGCTCAAGAGAATGATGTAGAGGCTCAAGAGAGTGATGTAGAGGCTCAAGAGAGAGATGCTGAGGATCATGAGAGTGATGCAGCGGCTAAAAAGTGTGATAAAGCGGCTTAAGAGAGTGATGCAGAGGCTTAAGAAAGTGGTGCAGAGGCTTAAGAGAGGGATGTAGAGGCTCAAGAGAGTGATGCAGAGGCTGAAGAGAGTGATGCAGATGCTTAGGAGAATGATGCAGAGGCTCAAGAGAGGGATGCCAAGGCTGACGAGAGTGATGCAGATGCTCAAGAGAGTTATGCAGAGGCTCAAGAGAGGGATGCCAAGGCTGACGAGAGTGATGCAGATGCTCAAGAGAGTTATGCAGAGGCTCAAGAGAGTGATGCAGAGGCTTACGACAGTGATGCAGAGGCTCAGAAGAGGGATGTAGACGCTGAAGAGAGTGATGCAGAGGCTTAAGAGAGTGATGCAGAGGCTTAAGAGAGGGGATGCAGAGGCTCAAGAGAGTGATACAGAAGCTGAAGAAAGTGATGGAGAGGCTTAAGAGAGGGGATGCAGAGCCTCAAGAGAGTGATACAGAGGCTGAAGAAAGTGATGCAGAGCCTTAAGAGAGAGATGCAGAGGCTCAAGAGAGGGATGCAGAGGCTCAAGAGAGGGAGGCAGAGGCTTAAGAGAGTGATGCAAAGGCTCAATAGAGGGATGCAGATGCTCATGAGAGGGATGCAGGAGTTCAAGAGAGGGATACAGAGGCTCAAGAGATTGATGCAGAGGCTTAAGAGAGGGATGCAGATGCTCAAGAGAGTGATGCAGAGGCTCCAGGGAGTGCTGCAGAGGCTCCAGAGAGGGATGCTGAGGCTCCAGAGAGGGATGCAGAGGCTCAAGAGAGTGATGCAGAAGATCATGAGAGTGATGCAGAGACTCAAGAGAGTGATGCAGAGGATCAAGAGAGGGAAGCAGAGGATTAAGAGAGTGATGCAGAGGCCGAAGAGAGTGATGCTGAGGCTTAAGAGAGTGATGCAGAGGCTTTAGAGAGTGTTGCAGAGGCTTAGGAGAGTGATGCACAGGCTCAGGTGAGGGATGCAGAGGCTCAAGAGAGTGATGCAGAGGCTTAAGAGAGGGATGCAGAGGCTCAAGAGAATGATGCAGAAGCTCAAGAAAGTGCTACAAAAAGCTCAAGAGAGGGATGCTGAGGTTCCAGAGAGGGATGTAGAGGCTCAAGAGAGTGATGCAGAGGCTCAAGAGAATGATATAGAGGCTTCAGAGAAGGATGCAGAGGCTCAAGAGAATGATGCTGAGGCTCAAGAGAGTGATCCAGAGGATATAGAGAGGGATGCAGAGGCTTAAGAAAGTGATTCAGAGGCTCAAAAGAGGGATGCAGAGGCTTAAGAGTGTGATTCAGAGGCTCAAGAGAGTGATGTAGAGGCTCAAGAGAGGGATGCAGGGGCTCAAGAGAGAGATACGGAGGCTCAAGAGAATGATGCAGAGGCTGAAGAGAGTGTTGCAGAGGCTCAAGAGAGGGATGCAGAGGTTCAAGAGAGTGATGAAGAGGCGCAAGAGAGTGATGCAGACGATCAAGAGAGTGATGCAGAGGCTCAAGAGAGTGATGCAGAGGATCAAGAGAGGGAAGCAGAGGCGTAAGAGAGTGATGCAGAGGCTTAAGAGAGTGATGCAGAGGCTCTAGAGAGTGATGCAGAGGCTTAAGAGAGTGATGCAGAGGCTTATGAGAGGGATGTAGAGGCTCAAGAGAGTGACGCAGAGACTCAAGAGAGTTATGCAGAGGCTCAAGAGAGTGATGCAGAGGCTTACGAGAGTGATGCAGAGGCTCAAGGGAGGGATGCAGAGGCTTAAGAGAGTGATGCATAGGCTCAAGTGAGGGATGCAGAGGCGCATGAGAGGGATGCAGAGGCTTAAGAAAGTGATGCAGAGGCTCAAAAGAGGGATGCAGAGGCTTAAGAGAGTGATGCAGAGGCTCAAGAGAGTGATGTAGAGCCTCAAGAGAGGGATGCAGGGGCTCAAGAGAGAGATACAGACGCTCAAGAGAATGATGCAGAGGCTGAAGAGAGTGATGCAGAGGCTTAACAGTAGGATGCAGAGGCTTACGAGAGTGATGCAAAGGTTCAAGAGAGGGATGCAGGGGCTCAAGAGAAGGATGCAGAGGCTCAAGAGAGGGATGCAGAGATTCTTTAGAGTTATGCAGAGGCTCAAGAGAGGAATGCAAAGGCTTAAGAGAGTGAAACAAAGGCTCAATAGAGGGATGCAGAGGCTTAAGAGAGGGATGCAGAGGCTCACGAGAGTGATGCAGAGGTTTATGAGAGGGATGCTGAGGCTCAAGAGAGTGCTGCAGAGGCACAAGAGAGGGATGCTGATGCTCCAGAGAGGGATGCAGAGGCTCAAGAGAGTGATGCAGAGGCTGAAGAGAGAGATGCAGAGGCTTAAGAGAGTGATGCAGAGGCTCAAGAGAGTATTGCAGAGGCTCAAGAGAATGATGCAGAGGCTCATTAGAATGATTTAAAGGCTTAAGAGAGGGATGCAGAGGCTCAAGAGAATGATGCTGAGGCTCAAGAGAGTGATGCAGAGGAATAAGAGAGGGATGCAGAGGCTTAAGAGAGTGATGGAGAGGCACAAGTGAGTGATGCAGAGGCTCAAGAGAATGATGTAGAGGCTCAAGAGAGTGATGTAGAGGCTCAAGAGAGAGATGCAGAGGATCATGAGAGTGATGCAGCGGCTAAAAAGAGTGATGAAGAGGCTTAAGAGAGTGATGCAGAGGCTTAAGAGAGTGATGCAGAGGCTTATGAGAGGGATGCAGAGGCTCAAGAGAGTGATGCAGAGGCTCAGGAGAGTGATGCAGATGCTTAGGAGAATGATGCAGAGGCTGAATAGAGGGATGCAGAGGCTCAAGAGAGTGATGCAGATGCTCAAGAGAGTTATGCAGAGGCTCAAGAGAGTGATGCAGAGGCTTACGGGAGTGATGCAGAGGCTCAGGAGAGGGATGTAGACGCTCAAGAGAGTGATGCAGAGGCTGAAGAAAGTGATGCAGAGGCTTAAGAGAGGGATGCAGAGGCTCAAGAGAGGGATGCAAAGGCTCAAGAGAGTGATGCAGGGGCTCAAGCGAGGGATGCAGAGGCTCAGGAGAGGGAGGCAGAGGCTTAAGAGAGTGATGCAAAGGCTCAATAGAGGGATGCAGATGCTCATGAGAGGGATGCAGGAGTTCAAGAGAGGGATCCTGTGGCTCCAGAGAGGGATGCAGAGGCGTACGAGAGTGATGCAGATGCTTAAGGGAGTGATGCAGAGGCTCTAGAGAGTGATGCAGAGGCTTAAGAGAGTGATGCAGAGGCTTATGAGAGGGATGTAGAGGCTCAAGAGAGTGACGCAGAGACTCAAGAGAGCTATGCAGAGGCTCAAGAGAGTGATGCAGAGGCTTACGAGAGTGATGCAGAGGCTCAAGGGAGGGATGCAGAGGCTTAAGAGAGTGATGCATAGGCTCAAGTGAGGGATGCAGAGGCGCATGAGAGGGATGCAGAGGCTTAAGAAAGTGATGCAGAGGCTCAAGAGAGTGATGTAGAGGCTCAAGAGAGGGATGCAGGGGCTCAAGAGAGAGATACAGACGCTCAAGAGAATGATGCAGAGGCTGAAGAGAGTGATGCAGAGGCTTAACAGAAGGATGCAGAGGCTTAAGAGAGTGATGCAAAGGCTCAAGAGAGTGAAGCAAAGGCTCAATAGAGGGATGCAGAGGCTCAAGAGAAGGATGCAGAGGCTCAAGAGAGGGATGCAGAGACTCTTTAGAGTGATGCAGAGGCTCAAGAGAGGAATGCAAAGGCTTAAGAGAGTGAAGCAAAGGCTCAATAGAGGGATGCAAAGGCTCATGAGAAGGTTGCAGGAGTTCAAGAGAGTGATGCAGACGCTCAAACTAGTGATGCAGAGGCTTAAGAGAGGGATGCAGAGGCTCCAGAGAGGGATGCAGAGGCTCAAGAGAGTGATGCAGAGGCTGAAGAGAGAGATGCAGAGGCTTAAGAGAGTGATGCAGAGGCTCAAGAGAGTATTGCAGAGGCTCACGAGAATGATGCAGAGGCTCAATAGAATGATATAAAGGCTTAAGAGAGGGATGCAGAGGCTCAAGAGAATGATGCAGAGGCTCAAGAGAGTGATGTAGAGGCTCAAGAGAGAGATGCAGAGGATCATGAGAGTGATGCAGCGGCTAAAAAGAGTGATGAAGAGGCTTAAGAGAGTGATGCAGAGGCTTAAGAGAGTGATGCAGAGGCTTATGAGAGGGATGCAGAGGCTCAAGAGAGTGATGCAGAGGCTCAGGAGAGTGATGCAGATGCTTAGGAGAATGATGCAGAGGCTGAATAGAGGGATGCAGAGGCTCAAGAGAGTGATGCAGATGCTCAAGAGAGTTATGCAGAGGCTCAGGAGAGGGATGTAGACGCTCAAGAGAGTGATGCAGAGGCTTAAGAGAGGGGATGCAGAGGCTCAAGAGAGTGATACAGAGGCTGAAGAAAGTGATGCAGAGGCTTAAGAGAGGGATGCAGAGGCTCAAGAGAGGGATGCAAAGGCTCAAGACAGTGATGCAGGGGCTCAAGAGAGGGATGCAGAGGCTCACGAGAGGGAGCCAGAGGCTTAGGAGAGTGATGCAAAGGCTCAATAGAGGGATGCAGATGCTCATGAGAGGGATGCAGGAGTTCAAGAGAGGGATGCAGAAGCTCAAGAGAATGATGCAGAGGCTTAAGAAAGGGATGCAGATGCTCAAGAGAGTGATACAGAGGCTTAAGAGAGGGATGCAGAGGGTCAGGAGAATGATGCAGAGGCTCAAGGGAGTGCTGCAGAGGCTCAAGGGAGTGCTGCAGAGGCTCCAGAGAGGGATGGATGCAGAGGCTCAAGAGAGTGATGCAGAGGATCATGAGAGTGATGCAGAGACTCAAGAGAGTGATGCAGAGGATCAAGAGAGGGAAGCAGAGGATTAAGAGAGTGATGCAGAGGCCGAAGAGAGTGAAGCAGAGGCTTAAGAGACTGATGCAGAGGCTGAAGAGAGTGTTGCAGAGGCTTAGGAGAGTGATGCAGAGGCTCAGGAGAGGGATGCAGAGGCTCAAGAGAGTGATGCAGAGGCTTAAGAAAGGGATGCAGAGGCTCAAGAGAATTATGCAGAGGCTCAAGAAAGTGCTACAAAAGGCTCAAGAGAGGGATGCTGAGGTTCCAGAGAGGGATGCAGAGGCTCAAGAGAGTGATGCAGAGGCTCAGGAGAGAAAGGCAGAGGCTTAAGAGAGTGATGCAGAGGCTCAAGAGAGTGATGCAGAGGCTCAAGAGAATGATATAGAGTCTTAAGAGAGGGATGCAGAGGCTCAAGAGAATGATGCAGAGGCTCAAGAGAGTGATCCAGAGGATCAAGAGAGGGATGCAGAGGCTTAAGAGAGTGATGCAGAGGCTCAAGAGAGTGATGCAGAGGCTCAAGAGAGTGATGCAGAGGATCAAGAGAGGGAAGCAGAGGCTCGATTTGCCTAATAAGCCAAGTTTTCATGAATTAATATATTTTCTTTAATTTTTTTCTTATGAAATGATAAAGCTACCCATTACATTATGTATGAGGTCAATTTGTTTTTATTTGAGTTAAAATTAACGTAGATATATGACCGAACCTAACCTAACCTATAGAGATAGGTTAGGTTAGGTGGCCGAAAAAGTTAGGTTAGGTTAGGTTAGGTAGGTTAGGTAGTCGAAAAACAATTAATTCATGAAAACTTGGCTTATTAGGCAAATCGGGCCTTGCATAGTAGGCTGATAAGTGCGTTCTGGCTACTAGGTACGACATATATATATATATATATATATATATATATATATATATATATATATATATATATATATATATATATATATATATATATATATATATGTATATATATATATATATATATATATATATATATATATATATATATATATATATATATATATATATATATATATATATATATATATATATATATTTAAAAAATCTGTCATATTTATAAATTAAATAATAAATATTTATTAATTTAATTTAATTTATTTGTTTATTAAAATAATTATTTAATAATTTAATAAAATAATAATTTATAAAAAAAAATTAATTTGATTTATTTTTTTATTAAAATTTAATAATAAATAATAAATTAAATATTGATATATACCTGTGGGTCCAGGAGGCCATCTGTGTCCCCTCAGATGGTTCGAATCCCAGGTGATTAGACCTGCCCTAGGTCCATGGATCCAAGGTATCCATCCGTGGGCCCAACGGATTTCACCCCTTCCCCACTTTCCAAGGGCCAGGTCAATTCCCGCTATCCAGGGAACCTGTCGAAACAGAGGCAGCTACAGGAGGGGACACACAAATATTTGTGCCCTGCAGTTACATCACCGTTCCGACAGGCTCGATCGCAATCTATCCAGATGAGAACACGTTCTCTTCCGACTAGACCACGTTGGAGTCGCTGTATGTCTCAAATTTGGTGCCTTTATTTATAGTTAGCATTTTTGGAGTATTAATTGATTTGTTTTAATTTTTTAATGACTTAGGTAGAGTAATTTAGGGATTGGGGGGGGGGTGGGTTGCGTGTGTAGTGGATTGTACGAGATCGTGGTTGGTTAGTATTTATCTAGTTGTGTTCACCTAGTTCTGCTTGTAAGGGTTGAGCTCTGCTCTTTCGGCCCGCCTCTCAACTGTCAATTAATCAATTATTACACAAAAAATGTGACAATAATGGGAAACTATGTCATTCAAACGTGTAAATGTTAACCATTTAAATTACAGTAACACTAATCGCGCGCACACGTACATATGTCAATCAATTTACACAAATAAACATTCACTAATATGAACCATTAAAATGGACACATACAGATTATTACCGTACACATGTCAGTTCAATTACAGGAACACATAAACATACATAGCTTCACGTGTCTGTCGGTCTTGACGATGGTACACATCAATACCCACACAAAACAGTCCATTATCAATTAATGTGTATGAGTGTGTGTGAGTGTGTATTTATTTTCTCCTTGTATTTACTATATGTATCTGCAGAATCGAGTTATTAGCTCTTGGACCCCGCCTATCATATATATGTATTTTTCCTTATTTATATCTACTACATCTATTTCTCTCTAACACAAACACACACACACACACACACACACACACACATACACACACACACACACACACACACACACACACACACACACACACACACACACACACACACACACACACACACACACACACACACACACACACACACACACACACACACACACACACACACACACACACACACACACACACACACACACACACACACACACACACTCTCACACACACACACACACACACACACACACACACACACACACACACACACACACACACACACACACACACACACACACACACACACACACACACACA
>NW_027189140.1:3781320-3866320 GCF_040958095.1 Procambarus clarkii
TTAAATCACATAAAGGAAAAGGGGGATGATAAACGTCAAAATATTGCTAAATTCGATGATTTTTAGTACAAAACAAAATGCAAGAAAACTTGCCAAAAAATGCAATATTATGCGAAATTCTGAGATTTGAAGGCCAAATCATATATCGTGAGAAAACATGAAGTAGTATCGAAATATTAGTAAAAACGAATATATTTACGTAAAATCACACTACATGAAAAACGTGAAAAAAGTCACTATATTACCAAATTTGAGGATTTTAACTTCAAATTATAAAGCGAGGTTTCGTATCATTTAGTTCCTAGAAAAGACATATTAAAATGTTGGTTCCAGTAGAAATGATAAAAATCGATGTGTTTTCATTAGAATTAACTAAAATGTTCCTGATTTTCAGTTTATATTACCAATGGAAGATGTACACGTAAAACCGCGCTAATCCAGCTGAAACGTCGATATATGCAATAAAAACAGAACTTCTCCACTTTCAATATAATACACAGTATTTTAACGAGAAACAAATAGTTGATTGAAAATTGAGTATTTAAGGTTCCTGATTTTCCGTTTATAGTACCAATGGAAGATGTACACTTAAACCCCGCTCTACTCCGGCTGAAACGTCGATATATGCAATAAAAACAGAACATCTCCCCTTTCAATATCTTACACAGTATTTTAACGAGAAACAAATAGTTGATTGAAAATTAGGTATTTAAGGTTAATTTCTAACCAATTATATGTTTGCATCATTTTTATCGTATATATAAGGAATTTATAACAATAAACTGAAAATTCACAAAAACGTGAAAAACGGCAAAATATTGCCTAATTCGATGATATTTTGTTTAAATCACATAAGGGAAAAGGAAAAGGATAAACGTCAAAATATTGCTAAATTCGATGATTTTTAGTACAAAACAAAATGCAAGAAAACTTGCCAAAAAATGCAATATTATGCGAAATTCTGAGATTTGAAGGCCAAATCATATATCGTGAGAAAACATGAAGTAGTATCGAAATGTTAGTTAAAACGAATATATTTACGTAAAATCACACTACATGAAAAACGTGAAAAAAGTCACTATATTACCAAATTTGAGGAGTTTAATTTCAAATTATATGGCGAGGTTTCGTATTACTTAGATCCCAGAAAAGACATATTAAAATGTTGTTTCCAATACAAATGATAAAAATCAATGTGTTTTCATTAGAATTTACTAAAATGTTCCTGATTTTATGTTTATATAACCAATGGAAGATGTACACGTAAAACCGCTCTAATCCGGCTGAAACGTCGATATATGCAATAAAAACAGAACTTTTCCCCTTTTAAATATCTTACACAGTATCTTAACGAGAAACAAATAGTTGGTTGAAAATAAAGTATTTATGGATAATTTCTAACCAATTATGTGTTTGCATCATTTTTATGGTATATATATTGAATTAATAACAATAAACTGAAAATTTACAGAAACGTGAAATAACGGCAAAATATTGCCTAATTCGATGATATTTTGTTTAAATCACATAAGGGAAAAGGAAAAGGATAAACGTCAAAATATTGCTAAATTCGATGATTTTTAGTACAAAACAAAATGCAAGAAAACTTGCCAAAAAATGCAATATTATGCGAAATTCTGAGATTTGAAGGCCAAATCATATATCGTGAGAAAACATGAAGTAGTATCGAAATATTGGTAAAACTAATATATTTACGTAAAATCACACTACATGAAAAACGTGAAAAAAGTCACAATATTACCAAATTTGAGTATTTTAACTTCAAATTATAAAGCGAGGTTTCGTATCATTTAGTTCCTAGAAAAGACATATTAAAATGTTGGTTCCAGTACAAATGATAAAAATCGATGTGTTTTCATTAGAATTAACTAAAATGTTCCTGATTTTCTGTTTATATTACCAATGGAAGATGTACACGTAAAACCGCTCTAATCCAGCTGAAACGTCGATATATGCAATAAAAACAGAACTTCTCCCCTTTCAATATCTTACACAGTATTTTAACGAGAAACAAATAGTTGATTGAAAATTGACTATTTAAGGTTCCTGATTTTCCGTTAATATTACCAATGGAAGATGCACACGTAAAACCGCTCTACTCCGGCTGAAATGTCGATATATGCAATAAAAACAGAACTTCTCCCCTTTCAATATCTTACACAGTATTTTAACGAGAAACAAATAGTTGATTGAAAATTAAGTATTTAAGTTTAATTTCGAACCAATTATGTGTTTGCATCATTTTTATCGTATATATAATAAATCAATAACAATAAACTGAAAATTTACAAAAACGTGGAAAACTGCAAAATATTGCCTAATTCCATCATATTTTGTTTAAATCACATAAAGGAAAAGGGGGATGATAAACGTCAAAATATTGCTAAATTCGATGATTTTTAGTACAAAACAAAATGCAAGAAAACTTGCCAAAAAATGCAATATTATGCGAAATTCTGAGATTTGAAGGCCAAATCATATATCGTGAGAAAACATGAAGTAGTATCGAAATATTAGTAAAAACGAATATATTTACGTAAAATCACACTACATGAAAAACGTGAAAAAAGTCACTATATTACCAAATTTGAGGATTTTAACTTCAAATTATAAAGCGAGGTTTCGTATCATTTAGTTCCTAGAAAAGACATATTAAAATGTTGGTTCCAGTAGAAATGATAAAAATCGATGTGTTTTCATTAGAATTAACTAAAATGTTCCTGATTTTCAGTTTATATTACCAATGGAAGATGTACACGTAAAACCGCGCTAATCCAGCTGAAACGTCGATATATGCAATAAAAACAGAACTTCTCCACTTTCAATATAATACACAGTATTTTAACGAGAAACAAATAGTTGATTGAAAATTAAGTATTTAAGGTTCCTGATTTTCCGTTTATAGTACCAATGGAAGATGTACACTTAAACCCCGCTCTACTCCGGCTGAAACGTCGATATATGCAATAAAAATAGAACATCTCCCCTTTCAATATCTTACACAGTATTTTAACGAGAAACAAATAGTTGATTGAAAATTAGGTATTTAAGGTTAATTTCTAACCAATTATATGTTTGCATCATTTTTATCGTATATATAAGGAATTAATAACAATAAACTGAAAATTCACAAAAACGTGAAAAACGCCAAAATATTGCCTAATTCGATGATATTTTGTTTAAATCACATAAGGGAAAAGGAAAAGGATAAACGTCAAAATATTGCTAAATTCGATGATTTTTAGTACAAAGCAAAATGCAAGAAAACTTGCCAAAAAATGCAATATTATGCGAAATTCTGAGATTTGAAGGCCAAATCATATATCGTGAGAAAACATGAAGTAGTATCGAAATGTTAGTTAAAACGAATATATTTACGTAAAATCACACTACATGAAAAACGTGAAAAAAATCACTATATTACAAAATTTGAGGAGTTTAATTTCAAATTATATGGCGAGGTTTCGTATTACTTAGATCCCAGAAAAGACATATTAAAATGTTGTTTCCAATACAAATGATAAAAATCAATGTGTTTTCATTAGAATTTACTAAAATGTTCCTGATTTTATGTTTATATAACCAATGGAAGATGTACACGTAAAACCGCTCTAATCCGGCTGAAACGTCGATATATGCAATAAAAACAGAACTTTTCCCCTTTAAATATCTTACACAGTATCTTAACGAGAAGCAAATAGTGGTTGAAAATAAAGTATTTATGGATAATTTCTAACCAATTATGTTTGCATCATTTTTATGGTATATATTGAATTAATAACAATAAACTGAAAATTACAAAAAACGTGAAAAACGGCAAAATATTGCCTAATTCGATGATATTTTGTTTAAATCACATAAGGATAAAGGAAAAGGATAAACGTCAAAATATTGCTAAATTCGATGATTTTTAGTACAAAACAAAATGCAAGAAAACTTGCCAAAAAATGCAATATTATGCGAAATTCTGAGATTTGAAGGCCAAATCATATATCGTGAGAAAACATGAAGTAGTATCGAAATATTGGTAAAAACGAATATATTTACGTAAAATCACACTACATGAAAAACGTGAAAAAAGTCACTATATTACCAAATTTGAGTATTTTAACTTCAAATTATAAGGCAAGGTTTCGTATTACTAACATCCCAGAAACGACATATTAAAATGTTGTTTCCAATACAAATTATAAAAATCGATGTGTTTTCATTAGAATTAACTAAAATGTTCCTGATTTTCCGTTTATATTACCAATGGAAGATGTACACGTAAAACCGCTCTAATCCAGCTGAAACGTCGATATATGCAATAAAAACAGAACTTCTCCCTTTCAATATCTTACACAGTATTTTAACGAGAAACAAATAGTTGATTGAAAATTGAGTATTTAAGGTTCCTGAATTTCCGTTAATATTACCAATGGAAGATGCACACGTAAAACCGCTCTACTCCGGCTGAAACGTCGATATATGCAATAAAAACAGAACTTCTCCCCTTTCAATATCTTACACAGTATTTTAACGAGAAACATATAGTTGATTGAAAATTAAGTATTTAAGGTTAATTTCTAACCAATTATGTGTTTGCATCATTTTTATCGTATATATAATAAATCAATAACAATAAACTGAAAATACACAAAAACGTGGAAAAACTGCAAAATATTGCCTAATTCCATCATATTTTGTTTAAATACATAAAGGAAAAGGGGGATGATAAACGTCAAAATATTGCTAAATTCGATGATTTTTAGTACAAAACAAAATGCAAGAAAACTTGCCAAAAAATGCAATATTATACGAAATTCTGAGATTTGAAAGCTAAATCATATATCGTGAGAAAACATGAAGTAGTATCGAAATATTAGTAAAAACGAATATATTTACGTAAAATCACACTACATGAAAAACTTGAAAAAAGTCACTATATTATCAAATTTGAGGATTTTAACTTCAAATTATAAAGCGAGGTTTCGTATCATTTAGATCCTAGAAAAGACATATTAAAATGTTGGTTCCAGTACAAATGATAAAAATCGATGTGTTTAAAAACTGCAGGGGGGGTTTGGGCAAAATGTGACCCATCGCCGCTTTCAGTAACTGGCTTATTTTGGGTATTAAAAATCGTAATTTCACACGGCGATTACGTGCAGAAAGCCAGAATTTGCCTCCAAAATATGGCTCAAGCGTCGAATTTTGAATTTTTGGGATATTTTAAAAACGGCAGGGAGGGTTTGGGCAAAATATGATCCATCGACACTTTCAATAATTGGCATATTTTCTGTATAAAAAGCCGTAATTTCAATCTGCGAACACGTGCAGAGAGCCAGAATAAGGCTCCAAAATATGGCTCAAGGGTCGCATTTGAGATGTTTGGGATATTTTGAAAACTGCAGGGGAATTGGGCAAAATGTGACACATCGCCGCTCTCAGTAATTGGCATATTTTCGGTATAAAAAGTCTTAATTTAAATCCCGAATGCGTGAAGAGAGCCAGAATTTAGCTCCAAAATATTGCTCAAGAGTCGAATTTGGGATGTTTGTGATATTTTGAAAACTGCTGGGGCGGTTTGGGCAAAATGTGACCCATCGCTGCTCCAAGTAATAGGCATATATTCGGAATAAAAAGTCGTAATTTCAAACTGCAAATACGTGCAGAGAGCGAGAGTTTTTGCTTCAAAATATTGCTCAAGCGTCGAATTTGGGATGTTTGGGATATTTTGAAAACTGCAGGGAGGGTTTGGGCAAAATGTGACAAATCGCCGGTTACATTAATTGCATATTTTCGGTATAAAATTCGTAATTTCAAACGGCGAATACGTGCAGAGAGCCAAAATTTGGCTCAAAAATATGGCTCAAGCGTTGAATTTGGGATGTTTGGAATATTTTAAAAACTGCAGGGGGATTTGGGCAAAATGTGACCCATCGCTGCTCACAGAAATTTGCATATTATCGGTATAAAAAGTCGTAAATTCGAACGGCGAATACGTGCAGAGAGCCAGAATTTAGCTCCAAAATATGGCTCAAGCGTCGAATTTGGGATGTTTGGGATATTTTGAAAACTGCAGGGAGGGTTTGGGCAAAATGTGCCTCATCGCAGCACTCAGTAATTGGCATATTTTCGGTATAAAATGTCGTAGTTTCAAACTCCGAATACGTGCAGAGCCAGAATTTGGCTCCTAAATATTACTCTAGCGTCGAATTTGTGGTGTTTGTGATATTTTGAAAACTGTAGGGAGCGTTTAGGCAAAATGTGACCCATCGCTGCTTTCAGTAATTGGCATATTTTCGTATAAAAAGTCGTAATTTCAAACTGCGAATACGTGCAGAAAGCCAGAATTTGGCTCCAAAATATGGCTCAAGCGACCAATTTTGGATGTTTGGGATATTTTGAAAACTGCAGGGGGGTTTGTGCAAAATGTGACCCATCGACGGTCTCAGTATTTGTCCTATTTTCGGTATAAAATGTCAAAATTTGAAAGAGCGAATACATGCAGAGAGCGATTTGGCTCCAAAATATAGATCAAGCGTTGAAATTGGGATGTTTGGGATATCTTGAAAACAGGGAGGGTTTGAGCAAAATGTGATTCATCGCCGCCTATACTAATTGGCATAATTTCGGGATAAAAAGTCGTAATTTCAAACGGGAATACGTGCAGAGAGCCAAATTTTGGCTCCAAAATATGGCTCAAGCTTTTAATTTGGGATGTTTTGAATATTTTGAAAACTGCAGGGGGGTTTGGGCAAAATGTGACCCATCGCTACTCTCAGAAATTTGCATATTTTCGGTATAAAAATTCGTAATTTCAAACGGCGAATACGTGCAGAGAGCCAGAATTTGGCTCCAAAATATGGCTCAAGCGTCGAATTTCGGATGTTTGAGATAATTTGAAAACTGCAGGGAGGGTTTGGGCAAAATATGACCCATCGCCGCACTCAGTAATTGGCCTATTTTCGGTATAAAAATCGTAATTTCAAACTGCGAATACGTGCAGAGAGCCAGAAATTGGCTCCTAAATATTACTCAATCTTTGAATTTGGGATGTTTTGGATATTTTGAAAACTGCAGGGAGGGTTTGGGCAAAATGTGACCCATCGCTGCACTCAGTAATAGGCCTATTTTCGGTATAAAAAGTCGTAATTTCTTACTGCGAATACGTACAGAGAGCGTGAATTTCGTTCCAAAATATTGCTCAAGCGTCGAATTTGGGATGTTTGTCATATTTTGAAAACTGCAGGGAGGGTTTGGCCAAAATGTGACCCATCGCCGCTCACAGTAATTGGCATATATTCGATTTTAAAAGTCGTAATTTCTTACTGCGAATACGTACAGAGAGCGTGAATTTGGTTCCAAAATATTACTCAAGCGTCGAATTTGGGATGTTTGAAAAATTTTGAAAACTGCAGAGGGGCTTGGGCAAAATGTGACCCATCGACTGTATCAGTAATTGGCATATTTTCGGTATAAAAAGTCGTAATTTCAAACTGCGAATACGTGCAGAAAGCCAGAATTTGGCTTCAAAATATTGCTCAAGTTTCGAATTTGGGATGTTTGGGATATTTTGAAAACTGCAGGGTGGGTTTGGGCAAAATGTGACCCATCGCCGCTCTCAGTAATTGGCATATTTTGGGTATGAAAAGTCTTAATTTCAAACTGCGAATACGTACAGAGAGCCAGAATTTGACTCCAAAATATGGCTCAAGCGTCGAATTTGGGATGTTTGGGGAATTTGAAAACTGCAGGGAGGGTTTGGGCAAAATGTGACCAATCGCCGCACTCAGTAATTGGCGTATTTACGGTATAAAAAGTCGTAGTTTCAAACTGCGAATACGTGCAGAGACCCAGAATTTGGCTCCTAAATACTACTCAATCGTTGAATTTGGGACGTATTAGATAATCGAAAACTTCAGGGAGCGTTTAGGCAAAATGTGACCATGCCGCTTTCAGTAATTGGCTTATTTTCGGTATAAAAAGTCGTAGTTTCAAACTGCGAATTACTCTAGCGTCGAATTTGGGATGTTTGGGATATTTTGAAAACTGCAGGGTGCGTTTAGACAAAATGTGACCCATCGCGGCTTTCAGTAATTGGCATATTTTCGGTACAAAATGTCGTAATTTCAAACTGCGAATTCGACGCTAGAGTAATTCGCAGTTTGAAACACTCAAATTTGGTAATATAGTGACTTTTTCACGTTTTTCTTATAGTGTGATTTCACGTAAATATATTCGTTTTTACCAATATTTCGATGCTACTTTATGTTTTCTCACGATATATGATTTGGCCTTCAAATCTCAGAATTTCGCCTAATATTACATTTTTTAGCTAGTTTTCCTGCATTTGGTTTGTATAAAAAATCATCGAATTTAGCAATATTTTGTCGTTCATCATCCCCCTTTTCCCTTATGTGTAAAATACTGTGTAAGATATGGAAAGAGGAGAAGTTCTGTTTTTATTGCATATATCGACGTTTCAGCTGGATTAGAGCGGTTTTACGTGCACATCTTCCATTGGTAATATAAACGGAAAATCAGGAACATTTTAGTTAATTCTAATGAAAACACATCGATTTTTATCATTTGTACTGGAACCAACATTTTAATATGTCTTTTCTAGGATCTAAATGATACGAAATCTCGCTTTTTAATTTGAAGTTAAAATCCCCAAATTTGGTAATATAGTGACTTTTTTCACGTTTTTCATGTAGTGTGATTTTACGTATATATATTCGTTTATACCAATATTTCGATACTACTTAATGTTTTCTCACGATATATGATTTAGCTTTGAAATCTCAGAATTTCGCATAATATTACATTTTTTAGCTAGTTTTCCTGCATTTGGTTTGTATAAAAAATCATCGAATTTAGCAATATTTTGTCGTTCATCATCCCCCTTTTCCCTTATATGATTTAAACAAAATATCATCGAATTAGGCAATATTTTGCCGTTATTTCCCGGTTCTGTAAATTTTCAGTTTATTGTTATTAATTCAATATATATACGATAAAAATGATGCAAACACATAATTGGTTAGAAATTATCTATAAATACTTTATTTTCAACCAACTGTTTGTTTCTCGTTAAGATACTGTGTAAGATATTTAAAAGGGGAAAAGTTCTGTTTTTATTGCATATATCGACGTTTCAGCCAGTAGAGCGGTTTTACGTGTACATCTTCCATTGGTTATATAAACATAAAATCAGGAACATTTTAGTAAATTCTAATGAAAACACATTGATTTTTATCATTTGTATTGGAAACAACATTTTAATGTCTTTTCTGGGAGCTAAGTAATACGAAACCTCGCCATATAATTTGAAGTTAAACTCCTCAAATTTGGTAATATAGTGACTTTTTCACGTTTTTCATGTAGTGTGATTTTACGTAAATATATTCGTTTTTACCAATATTTCGATACTACTTCATGTTTTCTCACGATATATGATTTGGCCTTCAAATCTCAGAATTTCGCATAATATTGCATTTTTTGGCAAGTTTTCTTGCATTTTGTTTTGTACTAAAAATCATCGAATTTAGCAATATTTTGACGTTTATCATCCCCCTTTTCCTTATGTGATTTAAACAAAATATGATGGAATTAGGCAATATTTTGCAGTTTTTCCACGTTTTTGTGAATTTTCAGTTTATTGTTAATAATTTATTATATATACGATAAAAATGATGCAAACACATAATTGGTTAGAAATTAACCTTAAATACTTAATTTTCAATCAACTATTTGTTTCTCGTTAAAATACTGTGTAAGATATTGAAAGGGGAGAAGTTCTGTTTTTATTGCATATATCGACGTTTCAGCCGGAGTAGAGCGGTTTTACGTGTACATCTTCCATTGGTAATATAAACGGAAAATCAGGAACCTTAAATACATTAATTTTCAATCAACTATTTGTTTCTCGTTAAAATACTGTGTAAGATATTGAAAGGGGAGAAGTTCTGTTTTTATTGCATATATCGACGTTTCAGCTGGATTAGAGCGGTTTTACGTGTATATCTTCCATTGGTAATATAAACGGAAAATCAGGAACATTTTAGTTAATTCTAATGAAAACACATCGATTTTTATCATTTGTATTGGAAACAACATTTTAATATGTCTTTTCTGGGATGTTAGTAATACGAAACCTTGCCTTATAATTTGAAGTTAAAATACTCAAATTTGGTAATATAGTGACTTTTTTCACGTTTTTCATGTAGTGTGATTTTACGTAAATATATTCGTTTTTACCAATATTTCCATGCTACTTTATGTTTTCTCACGATATTTGATTTGGCCTTCAAATCTCAGAATTTCGCATAATATTGCATTTTAAAGCAAGTTTTCTTGCATTTTGTTTTGTACTAAAAATCATCGAATTTAGCAATATTTTGACGTTTATCATCCCCATTTTCCTTTATGTGATTTAAACAAAATATCATCGAATTAGGCAATATTTTGCCGTTTTTCCACGTTTTTGTGAATTTTCAGTTTATTGTTATTAATTTATTAAATATACAATAAAAATGATGCAAACACATAATTGGTTAGAAATTAACCTTAAATGGGTCAAATAACGATGGGTCACATTTTGCCCAAACCCACCCTGCAGTTTTCAAATTATCCCAAACATCCCAAATTCGTAGCTTGAGCCATATTTTGGAGCCAAGTTCTGGCTTTCTGCACGTATTCGCAGTTTGAAATTACGACATTTTGTACCGAAAATATGCCAATTACTGAAAGCCGCGATGGGTCACATTTTGTCTAAACGCACCCTGCAGTTTTCAAAATATCCCAAACATCCCAAATTCGACGCTAGAGTAATTCGCAGTTTGAAACTACGACTTTTTATACCGAAAATAAGCCAATTACTGAAAGCGCGATGGTCACATTTTGCCTAAACGCTCCCTGAAGTTTTCGATTATCTAATACGTCCCAAATTCAACGATTGAGTAGTATTTAGGAGCCAAATTCTGGGTCTCTGCACGTATTCGCAGTTTGAAACTACGACTTTTTATACCGCAAATACGCCAATTACAGAGTGCGGCGATTGGTCACATTTTGCCCAAACCCTCCCTGCAGTTTTCAAATTCCCCCAAACATCCCAAATTCGACGCTTGAGCAATATTTTGGAGCCAAATATTGGCTCTCTGCACGTATTCGCCGCTTGAAATTACGAATTTTTATACCGAAATTATGCTAATTACTATAGGCGGCGATGAATCACATTTTGCCCAAACCCTCCCTGCAGTTTTCAAAATATCCCAAACATCCCAAATTCGACGCTTGAGTCATATTTTGGAGCCAAATTCTGGCTCTCTGCACGTATTCGCCGTTTGAATTTAAGACTTTTTATACCGAAAATATGTAAATTTCTGAGAGCAGCGATGGGTCACATATTGCTCAAACCCCCTTGCAGTTTTCAAAATATTCCAAACATCCCAAATTCAACGCTTGAGTCATATTTTGGAGCCAAACTTTGGCTCTCTGCACGTATTCGCAGTTTGAAATTACGAATTCTATACCGAAAATATGCAAATTAATGAAAGCGGCGATTTATCACATTTTGCCCAAACCCTCCCTGTTGTTTTCAAAATATCCCAAACATCCCAAATTCGACGCTTGAGCAATATTTTGGAGCAAAAATTCTCGCTCTCTGCACGTATTCGCAGTTTGTAATTACGACTTTTTATTCCGAATATATGCCTATTACTTGGAGCAGCGATGGGTCACATTTTGCCCAAACCCCCCCCCCCCCCCCAGTTTTCAAAATATCACAAACATCCCAAATTCGACTCTTGAGCCAAATTTTGGAGCTAAATTCTGGCTCTCTTCAAGTATTCGGGGATTGAAATTACGACTTTTTATTCCGAAAATATGCCAATTACTGAGAGCGGCGATGTGTCACATTTTGCCCAATTCCCCATGCAGTTTTCATAATATCCAAAACATCTCAAATGCGACCCTTCAGCCATATTTTGGAGCCAAATTCTGGCTCTCTGCACGTGTTCGCATATTGAAATTGGCATATTTTCGGTAAAAAAAGTCGTAATTTCAAAGTGCGAATACGTGCAGAGAGCGAGAATTTGGCTCCAAAATATGGATCAAGCGTCAAAATTTGGATGTTTGGGATATCTTAAAAACTGCAGGGAGGGTTTGGGCAAAATGTGACCCATCGCTGCTCTCAGAAGTTTGCATATTTTCGGTATAAAAAGTCGTAATTTCAAACTGCGAATTCCTGCAGAGAGCAACAATTTGGTTCCTACATATAGCTCAAGCCATATCGAATTTCGGATGTTCGGGATATTTTGAAAACTGCCGGGCAGGGTTTGGGCATAAATTGACTCATCGCCACTCTCAGTAATTGGCATATTTTCGGTATATAAATTCGTAATTTCAAAGTGCGAATACGTGCAGAGACCGCGAATTTGGCTCCAAAATATGGATCAAGCGTCGAAATTGGGATGTTTGGGATATCTAAAAATGGCAGGGAGGGTTTGGACAAAATGTGACCCATCGCCGCTTTCAGTAATTGGCATATTTTGTATATAAATATTGTAATTTCAAATGGCGATTACGTGCAGAGAGCCAGAATTCTCCTTTAAAATAGGGCTCAAGCGCCGATTTTGGGATGTTTGGGATATTTTATAAACTGCAGTGAGAGTTTGGGCAAAATGTGACCCTCGACGCTATCAGTAATTGGCATATTTTCTGTATAAAAAGTCGTAATTTCAAACTGCGAATACGTGAAGAGAGCCACAATTTGGCTCCAAAATATGGCTCAAGCGTCGAATTTGCGATGTTTGTGATATTTTGAAAACTGCACGGGAGGTTTGGGCAAAATGTGACCCATCGCTGCTCCCGGTAATTGCTATATATTCGGTATAAAAAGTCGTAATTTCAATCTGCGAAAACGTGCAGAGAGCCAGAATTTAGCTTCAAAAGTATGGCTCAAGCGTCGAATTTGGGATGTTTGGGATATTTTGAAAACTGCAGGGTGGGTTTGGGCAAAATGTAACCCATCGCCGATCTCAGTAATTGGCATATTTTGGTATGAAAATTCTTATTTTCAAACTGCGAATACGTACAGAGAGCCAGAATTTGACTCCAAAATATGGCACAAGGGTCGAATTTGGGATGTTTGAAATAGTTTGAAAACTACATGGGGGGTTTGGGCAAAGTGTGACCCATCGCTGCTCACAGAAATTTGCATATTTTCGGTATAAAAAGTCGTAAATTCAAACGGCGAATACGTGCAGAGAGCCAGAATTTGGCTCCTAAATATGGCTCAATCGTCGAATTTGGGATGTTTGGGTTATTTTCAAAACTGCAGGGAGGGTTTGGGCAAAATGTGCCTTTTCGCCGCACTCAGTAATTGGCATATTTTCGGTATAAAAAGTCGTAGTTTCAAACTGCGAATACGTGCAGGAAGCCAGAATTTGGCTCCTAAATATTACTCTAGCGTTGAATTTGGGATGTTTGGGATATTTTGAAAATTGTAGGGAGCGTGTAGGCAAAATGTGACCCATCGCTGCTCTCAGTAATTGGCATATTTTCGGTATAAAATGTCGTAATTTCAAACTGCGAATACGTGCAGAAAGCCAGAATTTGGCTCCAAAATATGGCTCAAGCGACCAATTTTGAATGTTTGGGATATTTTGAAAACTGCAGGGGTGGGTTTGGGCAAAATGTGACCCATCGACGGTCTCAGTATTTGTCCTATTTTCGGTATAAAATGTCATAATTTCAAAGTTCGAATACATGCAGAGAGCGAGAATTTGGCTCCAAAATATGGATCAAGCGTTGAAATTGGTATGTTTGGGATATCTTGAAAACTGCAGGGAGGGTTTGGGCAAAATGTGATTCATCGCCGCCTATAGTAATAGGCATAATTTCGGGATAAAAAGTCGTGATTTCAAACGGCGAATACGTGCAGAGAGCCAAATTTTGGCTCCAAAATATGGCTCAAGCGTTTAATTTGGGATGTTTTGAATATTTTGAAAACTGCAGGGGGGTTTGGGCAAAATGTGACCTATCGCTACTTTCAGAAATTTGCATATTTTCGGTATAAAAAGTCGTAATTTCAAACAGCGAATACGTGCAGAGAGCCAGAATTTGGCTCCAAAATATGGCTCAAGCGTCGAATTTCGGATGTTTGGGATAATTTGAAAACTGCAGGGAGGGTTTGGGCAAAATGTGACCCATCGCCGCTCTCAGTAATAGGCCTATTTTCGGTATAAAAAGTCGTAATTTCAAACTGCGAATACGTGCAGAGAGCGAGAGTTTTTGCTTCAAAATATTGCTCAAGCGTCGAATTTGGGATGTTTGTGATATTTTGAAAACTACTGGGGGGGTTTGGGCAAAATGTGACCCATCGCTGCTCCAAGTAATAGGCATATATTCGGAATAAAAAGTCGTAATTTCAAACTGCAAATACGTGCAGAGAGCGTGAGTTTTTGCTTCAAAATATTGCTCAAGCGTCGAATTTGGGATGTTTGGGATATTTTGAAAACTGCAGGGAGGGTTTGGGCAAAATGTAACAAATCGCCGGAAACATTAATTTGCATATTTTAATTAATTAATTTGCATATTACCAAATTTGAGTATTTTAACTTCAAATTATATATCGAGGTTTCGTATTACTAAGATCCCAGAAAAGACATATTAAAATGTTGTTTCCAATACAAATGATAAAAATCAATGTGTTTTCATTAGAATTAACTAAAATGTTCCTGATTTTCCGTTTATATTACCAATGGAAGAAGTACACGTAAAACCGGTCTAATCCAGCTGAAACGTCGATATATGCAATAAAAACAGAACTTCTCCCCTTTCAATATCTTACACAATATTTTAACGAGAAACAAATAGCTGATTGAAAATTAAGTATTTAAGGTTCCTGATTTTCCGTTTATATTACCAATGGAAGATGTACACGTAAAACCGCTCTAATCCGGCTGAAACATCGATATATGCAATAAAAACAGAACTTCTCCCCTTCCAATATAATACACAGTGTTTTAACGAGAAACAAATGGTTGATTGAAATTAAGTATTTAAGGTTAATTTCTAACCAATTATGTGTTTGCATCATTTTTATTGTATATATAATAAATTAATAACAATAAACTGAAAATTCACAAAAACGTGGAAAAACGGCAAAATAGTGCCTAATTATATGATATTATGTTTAAATCACATAAAGGAAAAGGGGGATGATAAACGTCAAAATGTTGCTAAATTCGATGATTTTTAGTACAAAACAAAATGCAAGAAAACTCGCCAAAAAATGCAATATTATGCGAAATTCTGAGATTTGAAGGCCAAATCATATATCGTGAGAAAACATGAAGTAGTATCGAAATATTGGTAAAAACGAATATATTTACGCAAAATCACACTACATGAAAAACGTGAAAAAAGTCACTATATTACCAAATATGAGGATTTTAACTTCAAATTATAAAGCGAGGTTTCGTATCATTTAGATCCTAGAAAAGTCATATTAAAATGTTGGTTCCAGTACAAATGATAAAAATCGATGTCTTTTCATTAGAATTAACTAAAATGTTCCTGATTTTCCGTTTATATTACCAATGGAAGATGTACACGTAAAACCGCTCTAATCCAGCTGAAACGTCGATATATGCAATAAAAAGAGAACTTCTCCCCTTTCAATATAATACACAGTATTTTAACGAGAAACAAATAGATGATTGAAAATTAAGTATTTAAGGTTAATTTCTAACCAATTATGTGTTTGCATCATTTTTATTGTATATTTAATAAATTAATAACAATAAACTGAAAATTCACAAAAACGTGGAAAAACGAAAAAATTGCCTAATTCGATGATATTTTGTTTAAATCACATAAAGGAAAATGGGGATGATAAACGTCAAAATATTGCTAAATTCGATGATTTTTAGTACAAAACAAAATGCAAGAAAACTTGCTTTAAAATGCAATATTATGCGAAATTCTGAGATTTGAAGGCCAAATCAAATATCGTGAGAAAACATAAAGTAGCATGGAAATATTGGTAAAAACGAATATATTTACGTAAAATCACACTACATGAAAAACGTGAAAAAAGTCACTATATTACCAAATTTGAGTATTTTAACTTCAAATTATAAGGCAAGGTTTCGTATTACTAACATCCCAGAAAAGACATATTAAAATGTTGTTTCCAATACAAATGATAAAAATCGATGTGTTTTCATTAGAATTAACTAAAATGTTCCTGATTTTCCGTTTATATTACCAATGGAAGATATACACGTAAAACCGCTCTAATCCAGCTGAAACGTCGATATATGCAATAAAAACAGAACTTCTCCCCTTTCAATATCTTACACAGTATTTTAACGAGAAACAAATAGTTGATTGAAAATTAAGTATTTAAGGTTCCTGATTTTCCGTTTATATTACCAATGGAAGATGTACACGTAAAACCGCTCTACTCCGGCTGAAACGTCGATATATGCAATAAAAACAGAACTTCTCCCCTTTCAATATCTTACACAGTATTTTAACGAGAAACAAATAGTTGATTGAAAATTAAGTATTTAAGGTTAATTTCTAATCAATTATGTGTTTGCGTCATTTTTATCGTATATATAATAAATTATTAACAATAAACTGAAAATTCACAAAAACGTGGAAAAACTGCAAAATATTGCTAATTCCATCATATTTTGTTTAAATCACATAAAGGAAAAGGGGGATGATAAACGTCAAAATATTGCTAAATTCGATGATTTTTAGTACAAAACAAAATGCAAGAAAACTTGCCAAAAAATGCAATATTATGCGAAATTCTGAGATTTGAAGGCCAAATCATATATCGTGAGAAAACATGAAGTAGTATCGAAATATTGGTAAAAACGAATATATTTACGTAAAATCACACTATATGAAAAACGTGAAAAAGTCACTATATTACCAAATTTGAGGAGTTTAACTTCAAATTATATGGCGAGGTTTCGTATTACTTAGCTCCCAGAAAAGACATATTAAAATGTTGTTTCCAATACAAATGATAAAAATCAATGTGTTTTCATTAGAATTTACTAAAATGTTCCTGATTTTATATTTATATAACCAATGGAAGATGTACACGTAAAACCGCTCTAATCTGGCTGAAACGTCGATATATGCAATAAAAACAGAACTTTTCCCCTTTTAAATATCTTACACAGTATCTTAACGAGAAACAAACAGTTGGTTGAAAATAAAGTATTTATAGATAATTTCTAACCAATTATGTGTTTGCATCATTTTTATCGTATATATATTGAATTAATAACAATAAACTGAAAATTTACAGAACCGGGAAATAACGGCAAAATATTGCCTAATTCGATGATATTTTGTTTAAATCATATAAGGGAAAAGGGGGATGATGAACGACAAAATATTGCTAAATTCGATGATTTTTTATACAAACCAAATGCAGGAAAACTAGCTAAAAAATGTAATATTATGCGAAATTCTGAGATTTCAAAGCTAAATCATATATCGTGAGAAAACATTAAGTAGTATCGAAATATTGGTATAAACGAATATATATACGTAAAATCACACTACATGAAAAACGTGAAAAAAGTCACTATATTACCAAATTTGGGGATTTTAACTTCAAATTAAAAAGCGAGATTTCGTATCATTTAGATCCTAGAAAAGACATATTAAAATGTTGGTTCCAATACAAATGATAAAAATCGATGTGTTTTCATTAGAATTAACTAAAATGTTCCTGATTTTCCGTTTATATTACCAATGGAAGATGTACACGTAAAACCGCTCTAATCCAGCTGAAACGTCGATATATACAATAAAAGCAGAACTTCTCCTCTTTCCATATCTTACACAGTATTTTACACATAAGGGAAAAGGGGGATGATGATGAACGACAAAATATTGCTAAATTCGATGATTTTTTATACAAACCAAATGCAGGAAAACTAGCTAAAAAATGTAATATTAGGCGAAATTCTGAGATTTGAAGGCCAAATCATATATCGTGAGAAAACATAAAGTAGCATCGAAATATTGGTAAAAACGAATATATTTACGTGAAATCACACTATAAGAAAAACGTGAAAAAAGTCACTATATTACCAAATTTGAGTGTTTCAAACTGCGAATTACTCTAGCGTCGAATTCGCAGTTTGAAATTACGACATTTTGTACCGAAAATATGCCAATTACTGAAAGCCGCGATGGGTCACATTTTGTCTAAACGCACCCTGCAGTTTTCAAAATATCCCAAACATCCCAAATTCGACGCTAGAGTAATTCGCAGTTTGAAACTACGACTTTTTATACCGAAAATAAGCCAATTACTGAAAGCGGCGATGGTCACATTTTGCCTAAACGCTCCCTGAAGTTTTCGATTATCTAATACGTCCCAAATTCAACGATTGAGTAGTATTTAGGAGCCAAATTCTGGGTCTCTGCACGTATTCGCAGTTTGAAACTACGACTTTTTATACCGTAAATACGCCAATTACTGAGTGCGGCGATTGGTCACATTTTGCCCAAACCCTCCCTGCAGTTTTCAAATTCCCCCAAACATCCCAAATTCGACGCTTGAGCCATATTTTGGAGTCAAATTCTGGCTCTCTGTACGTATTTGCCGTTTGAAATTAAGACTTTTCATACCCAAAATATGCCAATTACTGAGAGCGGCGATGGGTCACATTTTGCCCAAACCCACCCTGCAGTTTTCAAAATATCCCAAACATCCCAAATTCGAAACTTGAGCAATATTTTGAAGCCAAATTCTGGCTTTCTGCACGTATTCGCAGTTTGAAATTACGACTTTTTATACCGAAAATATGCCAATTACTGATACAGTCGATGGGTCACATTTTGCCCAAGCCCCTCTGCAGTTTTCAAAATTTTTCAAACATCCCAAATTCGACGCTTGAGTAATATTTTGGAACCAAATTCACGCTCTCTGTACGTATTCGCAGTAAGAAATTACGACTTTTAAAATCGAATATATGCCAATTACTGTGAGCGGCGATGGGTCACATTTTGGCCAAACCCTCCCTGCAGTTTTCAAAATATGACAAACATCCCAAATTCGACGCTTGAGCAATATTTTGGAACCAAATTCACGCTCTCTGTACGTATTCGCAGTAAGAAATTACGACTTTTTATACCGAAAATAGGCCTATTACTGAGTGCAGCGATGGGTCACATTTTGCCCAAACCCTCCCTGCAGTTTTCAAAATATCCAAAACATCCCAAATTCAAAGACTGAGTAATATTTAGGAGCCAATTTCTGGCTCTCTGCACGTATTCGCAGTTTGAAATTACGATTTTTATACCGAAAATAGGCTAATTACTGAGTGCAGCGATGGGTCATATTTCGCCCAAACCCTCCCTGCAGTTTTTCAAATTATCTCAAACATCCGAAATTCGACGCTTGAGCCATATTTTGGAGCCAAATTCTGGCTCTCTGCACTTATTCGCCGTTTGAAATTTCGAATTTTTATACCGAAAATATGCAAATTTCTGAGAGTAGCGATGGGTCACATTTTGCCCAAACCCCCCTGCAGTTTTCAAAATATTCAAAACATCCCAAATTAAAAGCTTGAGCCATATTTTGGAGCCAAAATTTGGCTCTCTGCACGTATTCGCTGTTTGAAATTACGACTTTTTATCCCGAAATTATGCCAATTACTATAGGCGGCGATGAATCACAGTTTGCTCAAACCCTCCCTGCAGTTTTCAAGTTATCCCAAACATCCCAATTTCAACGCTTGATCCATATTTTGGAGCCAAATTCTCGCTCTCCTGCATGTATTCGCACTTTCAAATTTTGACATTTTATACCGAAAATAGGACAAATACTGAGACCGTCGATGGGTCACATTTTGCCCAAACCCACCCTGCAGTTTTCAAAATATCCCAAACATCCAAAATTGGTCGCTTGAGCCATATTTTGGAGCCAAATTCTGGCTTTCTGCACGTATTCGCAGTTTGAAATTACGACTTTTTATACCGAAAATATGCCAATTACTGAAAGCAGCGATGGGTCACATTTTGCCTAAACGCTCCCTACAGTTTTCAAATTATCACAAACACCCCAAATTCGACGTTAGAGTAATATTTAGGAGCCAAATTCTGGCTCTGCACGTATTCGGAGTTTGAAACTACGACATTTTATACCGAAAATATGCCAATTTCTGAGTGCTGTGATGAGGCACATTTTGCCCAAACCCTCTCTGCAGTTTTCAAAATATCCCAAACATCCCAAATTCAACGCTTGAGCCATATTTTGGAGCCAAATTCTGGCTCTCTGCACGTATTCGCCGTTTGAATTTACGACTTTTTATACCGAAAATATGCAAATTTCTGTGAGCAGCGATGGGTCACATTTTGCCCAAATCCCCCTGCAGTTTTCAAAATATTCCAAACATCCCAAATTCAACGCTTGAGCCATATTTTGGAGCCAAATTTTGGCTCTCTGCACGTATTCGCCGTTTGAAAATACGAATTTTATACCGAAAATATGCCAATTAATGTAACCGGCGATTTGTCACATTTTGCCCAAACCCTCCCTGCAGTTTTCAAAATATCCCAAACATCCCAAATTCGACGCTTGAGCAATATTTTGAAGCAAAAACTCTGGCTCTCTGCACGTATTTGCAGTTTGAAATTACGACTTTTTATTCCGAATATATGCCTATTACTTGCAGCAGCGATGGGTCACATTTTGACCAAACCGCCCCAGCAGTTTTCAAAATATCACAAACATCCCAAATTCGACTCTTGAGCAATATTTCTGAGCTAAATTCTGGCTCTCTTCACGTATTCGGGGATTTAAATTACGACTTTTTATACAGAAAATATGCCAATTATTGAAAGTGTCGATGGATCACATTTTGCCCAAACCCTCCCTGCAGTATTTAAAATATCCCAAAAATTCTAAATTCGACGCTTGAGCCATATTTTGGAGGCAAATTCTGGCTTTCTGCACGTAATCGCCGTGTGAAATTACGATTTTTATACCCAAAATATGCCAGTTACTGAAAGCGGCGATGGGTCACATTTTGCCCAAACCCCCCCTGCAGTTTTCAAGATATCCCAAACATCCAAATTTCGACGCTTGATCCATATTTTGGAGCCAAATTCTCGCTCTCTGCACGTATTCGCACTTTAAAATTACGACTTTTTATACCCAAAATATGCCAATTACTGAAAGCAGCGATAAGTCACATTTAGCCCAAACCCCCAATGCAGTTTTCAAAAGATCCCGAACATCCCAAATTTGACGCTTGAGCATATTTTGGAGCCAAATTCTCGCTCTCTCTACGCATTCGCAGCTTGAAATTACGACTTTTTAAACCGAATATATGCCAATTACTGGAACGGCGATGGGTCACATTTTGCCCAGAACCCCCCCTGCAGTTTTCAAAATATCACAAACATCACAAATTCGACGCTTGATCCATGTTTTGGAGCCAAATTCTCGTTTTCTGCACGTATTCGCACTTTGAAATTACGACTTGTTATACCGAAAATATTCAAATTACTGAGAGCGGCGATGGGTCACACTTTGCCCAAACCCCCCATGCAGTTTTTAAAATATCTCAAACATCCCAAATTCGCCCCCTGTGCCATATTTTGGAGTCAAATTCTGGCTCTCTGTACGTATTCGCAGTTTGAAATTAAGACTTTTTATACCGAAAATAGGCCTATTACTGAGTGCGGCGATGGGTCACATTTTGCCCAAACCCTCCCTGTAGTTTTCAAAATATCCCAAACATCCCAAATTCAAAGATTGAGTAATGATAAAGGAGCCAATTTCTGGCTCTCTGCACGTATTCGCAGTTTGAAATTACGACTTTTTATACCGAAAATATGCCAATTACGGAGTGTGGCGATGGGTCATATTTTGCCCAAACCCTCCCTGCAGTTTTCAAATTATCTCAAACATCCGAAATTCGACGCTTGAGCCATATTTTATAGCCAAATTCTGACTCTCTGCACGTATTCGCTGTTTGAAATTACGAATTTTTATACCGAAAATATGCAAATTTCTGAGAGTAGCGATGGGTCTCATTTTGCCCAAACCCCCCTGCAGTTTTCAAAATATTCAAAACATCGTAAATTAAACGCTTGAGCCATATTTTGGAGCCAAAATTTGGCTCTCTGCACGTATTCGCTGTTTGAAATTACGACTTTTTATCCCGAAATTCTACCAATTACTATAGGCGGCGATGAATCACAGTTTGCTCAAACCCTCCCTGCAGTTTTCAAGTTATCCCAAACATCCCAATTTCCACGCTTGATCCATATTTTGGAGCCAAATTCTCGCTCTCTGCATGTATTCGCACTTTCAAATTTTGACATTTTTATACCGAAAATAGGACAAATACTGAGACCGTCGATGGGTCACATTTTGCCCAATCCCACCCTGCAGTTTTCAAAATATCCCAAACATCCAAAATTGGTCGCTTGAGCCATATTTTGGAGCCAAATTCTGGCTTTCTGCACGTATTCGCAGTTTGAAATTACGACTTTTTATACCGAAAATATGCCAATTACTGAAAGCAGCGATGGGTCACATTTTGCCTAAACGCTCCCTACAGTTTTCAAATTATCACAAACACCCCAAATTCGACGCTAGAGTAATATTTAGGAGCCAAATTCTGGCTCTGCACGTATTCGGAGTTTGAAACTACGACATTTTATACCGAAAATATGCCAATTACTGAGTGCTGTGATGAGGCACATTTTGCCCAACCCTCCCTGCAGTTTTCAAAATATCCCAAACATCCCAAATTCAACGCTTGAGCCATATTTTGGAGCCAAATTTTGGCTCTCTGCACGTATTCGCCGTTTGAAAATACGAATTTTATACCGAAAATATGCCAATTAATGTAACCGGCGATTTGTCATATTTTGCCCAAACCCTCCCTGCAGTTTTCAAAATATCCCAAACATCCCAAATTCGACGCTTGAGCAATATTTTGAAGCAAAAACTCTCGCTCTCTGCACGTATTTGCAGTTTGAAATTACGACTTTTTATTCCGAATATATGCCTATTACTTGCAGCAGCGATGGGTCACATTTTGCCCAAACCGCCCCAGCAGTTTTCAAAATATCACAAACATCCCAAATTCGACTCTTGAGCAATATTTCTGAGCTAAATTCTGGCTCTCTTCACGTATTCGGGGATTTAAATTACGACTTTTTATACAGAAAATATGCCAATTATTGAAAGTGTCGATGGATCACATTTTGCCCAAACCCTCCCTGCAGTATTTAAAATATCCCAAAAATTCTAAATTCGACGCTTGAGCCATATTTTGGAGGCAAATTCTGGCTTTCTGCACGTAATCGCCGTGTGAAATTACGATTTTTATTCCCAAAATATGCCAGTTACTGAAAGCGGCGATGGGTCACATTTTGCCCAAACCCCCCCTGCAGTTTTTAGGATATCCCAAACATCGAAATTTCGACGCTTGATCCATATTTTAGAGCCAAATTCTCGCTCTCTGCACGTATTCGCACTTTGAAATTACGACTTTTTTTACCGAAAATATGCCAATTTCTGAGAGCGACGATTGGTCACCTTTTGCCCAAACCCCCCTGCAGTTTTCAAAATATCCCAAACATCTTAAATGCGATCCTTGAGCCATATTTTGGAGCCAAATTCTGGCTCTCTGCACGTATTCGCAGATTGAAATTACTACTTTTTATACCGAATATATACCAATTACTGGGAGCAGCGATGGGTCACATTTTGCCCAAACCTCCCCTGCAGTTTTTAAGATATCCCAAACATCCAAATTTCGACGCTTGATCCATATTTTGGAGCCAAATTCTCGCTCTCTGCAGGTATTCGCACTTTGAAATTACGACTTTTTTTACCGAAAATATGCCACTTACTGAGAGCGACGATGGGTCACATTTTGCCCAAGCCCCCCTGCAGTTTTTAAAATTTCCAAAACATCCCAAATTCGGCGCTTGAGCAATATTTTGGAAATGAATTCTCACTCTTTGCACGTATTCGCAGTATAAAATTACGACTTTTTAAAGCGAATATATGCCAATTACTGGGATCAGCGATGTTGCAGATTTTGCCCAAACCCTCCCTGCAATTTTCAAAATATCCTAAACAACCCAAATTCTACGCTTGACCCATATTTTTTACCCAAATTCTGGCTCTCTGCACGTATTCGCAGTTTGAAATTACAAATTTTTTACCGAAAATATGCCAATTACTGAAAGCAGCGATTGATCACATTTTGCCCAAACTCTCCCTGCAGTTTTGCATCACTCTCTGCATCACTCTCTTGAGCCTCCGCATAACTCTCTTGAGCATCTGCATCACTCTCGTCAGCCTCTGCATCCCTCTCTTGAGCCTCTGCATCATTCTCCTAAGCATCTGCATCACTCTCTTCAGCCTCTGCATCACTCTCTTGAGCCTCTGCATCCCTCTCTTAAGCCTCTGCATCACTCTCTTAAGCCTCTGCATCACTCTCTTAAGCCGCTTCATCACACTTTTTAGCCGCTGCATCACTCTCATGATCCTCTGCATCTCTCTCTTGAGCCTCTACATCACTCTCTTGAGCCTCTACATCATTCTCTTGAGCCTCTGCATCACTCACTTGAGCCTCTCCATCACTCTCTTAAGCCTCTGCATCCCTCTCTTATTCCTCTGCATCACTCTCTTTAGCCTCTGCATCATTCTCTTGAGCCTCTGCATCCCTCTCTTCACCCTCTACATCATTCTATTGAGCCTCTGCATCACCCTTTTAAGCCTCTGCATCTCTCTCTTCAGCCTCTGCATCACTCTCTTAAGCCTCTGCATCCCTCTTTTGAGCCTCTGAATCCCTCTCTTGAGCCTCTGCATCACTCTCTCGAGCATCTGCATCACTCTCTTCATCCTCTGCATCCCTCTCGTGAGCCTCTGCATTACTCTCATGAGCCTCTGCATCAACCTCTTATGCCTCTGCAAACCTATTTTGAGCCTCTGCATCACTTTCTCAAGCCTCTGCATCCCTTTCTTGAGCCTCTGCATCGCTCTCTTGAACTGCTGCATACCTTTCATGAGCCTCTTCATCCCTCTCTTGAGCCTTTGCATCACTCTTTTAAGCCTCTGCATCCCTCTCTTGAGCCTCTGAATCCCTCTCTTGATCCTCTGCATCACTCTCTAGATCCTCTGCGTCACTCTCTTGAGCCTCTGCATCACTCTCTTCAGCCTCTGCATCCATCTCTTGAGCCTCTGCATCATTCTCCTAAGCCTCTCCATCCCTCACTTGAGTCTCTGCATCCCTCTCGTGAGCCTGTGCATCCCTTTCTTGAGCCTCTGCATCGCTCTCTTGAACTGCTGCATACCTTTCATGAGCCTCTGCATCCCTCTCTTGAGCCTTTGCATCACTCTCTTAAGCCTCTGCATCCCTCCCTTGAGCCTCAGCATCCCTCTCATGAGCCTCTGCATCCCTCTCTTGAGCCTCTGCATCACTCTCTTAAGCCTCTGCATCACGCTCTTAAGCCTCTGCATCACTCTCTTGATCCTCTGCATCCCTCTCTTGAGTCTCTGCATCACTCTCTTGAGCCTCTGCATCACCCTCTTAAGCCTTTGCATCCCTCTTTTAAGCCGCTGCATCACTTTCTTAAGCCTCTGCATCCCTCTCTTGAGCATCTGCATCCCTATCCTGAAATCCTGCATCCCTCTTTTGAGCCTCTGCATCCCTCTCCTGTGCCTTTGCATCACTCTCTTAAGCCTCTGCATCCCTCTCTTGATCCTCTGCATAACTATCGTAAACCTCTGCATCACTCTCTTATTCCTCTGCATCACTCTCTTTAGCCTCTGCATCATTCTCTTGAGCCTCTGCATCCCTCTCTTCACCCTCTACATCATTCTATTGAGCCTCTGCATCATTCTCTTGAGCCTCTGCATCACTCTCTTAAGCCTCTGCATCTCTCTCTTCAGCCTCTGCATCACTCTCCTAAGCCTCTGCATCCCTCTTTTGAGCCTCTGAATCCCTCTCTTGAGCCTCTGCATCACTCTCTCGAGCCTCTGCATCACTCTCTTCATCCTCTGCATCCCTCTCGTGAGCCTCTGCATTACTCTCTTGAGCCTCTGCATCACCCTCTTATGACTCTGCAAACCTATTTTGAGCCTCTACATCACTTTCTCAAGCCTCTGCATCCCTTTCTTGAGCCTCTGCATCGCTCTCTTGAACTGCTGCATACCTTTCATGAGCCTCTTCATCCCTCTCTTGAGCCTTTGCATCACTCTTTTAAGCATCTGTATCCCTCTCTTGAGCCTCTGAATCCCTGTCTTGATCCTCTGCATCACTCTCTAGATCCTCTGCGTCACTCTCTTGAGCATCTGCATCACTCTCTTCAGCCTCTGCATCCATCTCTTGAGCCTCTGCATCATTCTCCTAAGCCTCTCCATCCCTCACTTGAGTCTCTGCATCCCTCTCGTGAGCCTGTGCATCCCTTTCTTGAGCCTCTGCATCGCTCTCTTGAACTGCTGCATACCTTTCATGAGCCTCTGCATCCCTCTCTTGAGCCTTTGCATCACTCTCCTAAGCCTCTGCATCCCTCCTTTGAGCCTCAGCATCCCTCTCATGAGCCTCTGCATCCCTCTCTTGAGCCTCTGCATCACTCTCTTAAGCCTCTGCATCACGCTCTTAAGCCTCTGCATCACTCTCTTGATCCTCTGCATCCCTCTCTTGAGTCTCTGCATCACTCACTTGAGCCTCTGCATCACCCTCTTAAGCCTCTGCATCTCTCTTTTAAGCCGCTGCATCACTTTCTTAAGCCTCTGCATCCCTCTCTTGAGCATCTGCATCCCTATCCTGAAATCCTGCATCCCTCTTTTGAGCCTCTGCATCCCTCTCCTGTGCCTTTGCATCACTCTCTTAAGCCTCTGCATCCCTCTCTTGATCCTCTGCATAACTATCGTAAACCTCTGCATCACTCTCTTGAGCTTCTGCATCACTCTCTTGAGCATATGCATCACTCTCTTGAGCCTCTGCAACACTATCTTGAGCCTCTGCATTACTCTCCTAAGCCTCTGAATCCCTCTCTTGAGCCTCTGAATCCCTCTCTTGAGCCTCAGCATCACTCTCTCGAGCCTCTGCATCACTCTCATGAGCCTCTGCATCATTCTCTTGAGCCTCTGCATCCCTCTCCTAAGCCTCTACATCATTCTCTTGAGCCTCTGCATCATTCTCTTGAGCCTCTGCATCCCTCTCTTAAGCCTCTACATCATTCTATTGAGCCTCTGCATCATTCTCTTGAGCCTCTGCAATACTCTCTTGAGCCTCTGCATCACTCTCTTAAGCCTCTGCATCTCTCTCTTCAGCCTCTGCATCACTCTCTTGAGCCTCTGCATCCCTCTCTGGAGCCTCAGCATCCCTCTCTTGTGCCTCTGCAGCACTCTCTTGAGCCTCTGCATCATTCTCTTGAGCTTCAGCATCCCTCTCATAAACCTCTGCATCACTCTCGTGAGCCTCTGCATCCCTCTCTTAAGCCTCTGCATCACTAGTTTGAGCCTCTGCATCCCTCTCTTGAACTCCTGCATCCTTCTCATGAGCCTCTGCATCCCTCTATTGAGCCTTTGCTTCACTCTCTTAAGCCTTTGCATTCCTCTCTTGAGCCTCTGCATCACTCTAAAGTGTCTCTGCATCCCTCTCTTGAGCCTCTGCATCACTCTCTTGAGCCCCTGCATCCCTCTCCTGAGCCTTTGCATTACTCTCTTGAGCCTCTGCATCCCTCTCTTAAGCCACTGCATCACTCTCTTCAGCCTCTGCATCACTCTCTTGAGCCTCTGCATCACTCTCTTGAGCCCCTGCATCCCTCTCCTGAGCCTTTGCATTACTCTCTTGAGCCTCTGCATCCCTCTCTTAAGCCACTGCATCACTCTCTTCAGCCTCTGCATCACTCTCTTGAGCGTCTGCATCCCCTCTCATAAGCCTCTGCACCACTCTCTTAAGCCTTTGAATTCACTCTCTTGAGCTTCAGCATCACTCTCTTGAGCATCTGCATCCCTCTCTTGAGCCTCTGCATCACTCTCGTAAGCCTCTGCATCACTCTCTTGAGCCTCTGCATAACTCTCTTGAGTCTCTGCATCACTCTCTTGAGCCTCTGCATCCCTCTTTTGAGCCTCTGCAACACTCTCCTCAGACTCTGCATCACTCGCTTAAGCCTCTGCATCCCTCTCTTGAGCCTCTGAATCCCTCTCTTGAGCCTCTGCATCACTCTCTCGAGCCTTTGCATCACTCTCTTCATCCTCTGCGTCCCTCTCTTGAGCATCTGCATCACTCTCATGGGCCCCTGCATCCCTCTCGTGAGCCTCTGCATTACTCTCTTGAGCCTCTGCATCACCCTCCTATGCCTCTGCATCCCTATTTTGAGCCTCTGCATCACTTTCTCAAGCCTCTGCATCATTCTCTAGAGCCTCTGCATCATTCTCTTGAGCCTCTGCATCCCTCTCTTAAGCCTCTACATCATTCTATTGAGCCTCTGCATCATTCTCGTGAGCCTCTGCAATACTCTCTTGAGCCTCTGCATCACTCTCTTAAGCCTCTGCATCTCTCTCTTCAGCCTCTGCATCACTCTCTTGAGCCTCTGCATCCCTCTCTGGAGCCTCAGCGTCCCTCTCTTGTGCCTCTGCAGCACTCTCTTGAGCCTCTGCATCATTCTCTTGAGCCTCAGCATCCCTCTCATAAACCTCTGCATCACTCTCGTGAGCCTCTTCATCCCTCTCTTGAGCCTTTGCATCACTCTTTTAAGCCTCTGCATCCCTCTCTTGAGCATCTGAATCCCTCTCTTGATCCTCTGCATCACTCTCTAGATCCTCTGCGTCACTCTCTTGAGCCTCTGCATCACTCTCTTCAGCCTCTGTATCCATCTCTTGAGCCTCTGCATCATTCTCCTAAGCCTCTCCATCCCTCACTTGAGTCTCTGCATCCCTCTCGTGAGCCTGTGCATCCCTTTCTTGAGCCTCTGCATCGCTCTCTTGAACTGCTGCATACCTTTCATGAGCCTCTGCATCCCTCTCTTGAGCCTTTGCATCACTCTCTTAAGCCTCTGCATCCCTCCCTTGAGCCTCAGCATCCCTCTCATGAGCCTCTGCATCCCTCTCTTGAGCCTCTGCATCACTCTCTTAAGCCTCTGCATCACGCTCTTAAGCCTCTGCATCACTCTCTTGATCCTCTGCATCCCTCTCTTGAGTCTCTGCATCACTCTCTTGAGCCTCTGCATCACCCTCTTAAGCCTTTGCATCCCTCTTTTAAGCCGCTGCATCACTTTCTTAAGCCTCTGCATCCCTCTCTTGAGCATCTGCATCCCTATCCTGAAATCCTGCATCCCTCTTTTGAGCCTCTGCATCCCTCTCCTGTGCCTTTGCATCACTCTCTTAAGCCTCTGCATCCCTCTCTTGATCTTCTGCATAACTATCGTAAACCTCTGCATCACTCTCTTATTCCTCTGCATCACTCTCTTTAGCCTCTGCATCATTCTCTTGAGCCTCTGCATCCCTCTCTTCACCCTCTACATCATTCTATTGAGCCTCTGCATCATTCTCTTGAGCCTCTGCATCACTCTCTTAAGCCTCTGCATCTCTCTCTTCAGCCTCTGCATCACTCTCCTAAACCTCTGCATCCCTCTTTTGAGCCTCTGAATCCCTCTCTTGAGCCTCTGCATCACTCTCTTCATCCTCTGCATCCCTCTCGTGAGCCTCTGCATTACTCTCTTGAGCCTCTGCATCACCCTCTTATGACTCTGCAAACCTATTTTGAGACTCTGCATAACTTTCTCAAGCCTCTGCATCCCTTTCTTGAGCCTCTGCATCGCTCTCTTGAACTGCTGCATACCTTTCATGAGCCTCTTCATCCCTCTCTTGAGCCTTTGCATCACTCTTTTAAGCCTCTGTATCCCTCTCTTGAGCCTCTGAATCCCTGTCTTGATCCTCTGCATCACTCTCTAGATCCTCTGCGTCACTCTCTTGAGCATCTGCATCACTCTCTTCAGCCTCTGCATCCATCTCTTGAGCCTCTGCATCATTCTCCTAAGCCTCTCCATCCCTCACTTGAGTCTCTGCATCCCTCTCGTGAGCCTCTGCATCCCTTTCTTGAGCCTCTGCATCGCTCTCTTGAACTGCTGCATACCTTTCATGAGCCTCTGCATCCCTCTCTTGAGCCTTTGCATCACTCTCCTAAGCCTCTGCATCCCTCCTTTGAGCCTCAGCATCCCTCTCATGAGCCTCTGCATCCCTCTCTTGAGCCTCTGCATCACTCTCTTAACCCTCTGCATCACGCTCTTAAGCCTCTGCATCACTCTCTTGATCCTCTGCATCCCTCTCTTGAGTCTCTGCATCACTCACTTGAGCCTCTGCATCACCCTCTTAAGCCTCTGCATCTCTCTTTTAAGCCGCTGCATCACTTTCTTAAGCCTCTGCATCCCTCTCTTGAGCATCTGCATCCCTATCCTGAAATCCTGCATCCCTCTTTTGAGCCTCTGCATCCCTCTCCTGTGCCTTTGCATCACTCTTTTAAGCCTCTGCATCCCTCTCTTGATCCTCTGCATAACTATCGTAAACCTCTGCATCACTCTCTTGAGCTTCTGCATCACTCTCTTGAGCATATGCATCACTCTCTTGAGCCTCTGCAACACTATCTTGAGCCTCTGCATTACTCTCCTAAACCTCTGAATCCCTCTCTTGAGCCTCTGAATCCCTCTCTTGAGCCTCTGCATCACTCTCTCGAGCCTCTGCATCACTCTCTTGAGCCTCTGCATCATTCTCTTGAGCCTCAGCATCCCTCTCATAAACCTCTGCATCACTCTCGTGAGCCTCTGCATCCCTCTCTTAAGCCTCTGCATCACTAGTTTGAGCCTCTGCATCCCTCTCTTGAACTCCTGCATCCTTCTCATGAGCCTCTGCATCCCTCTATTGAGCCTTTGCTTCACTCTCTTAAGCCTTTGCATTCCTCTCTTGAGCCTCTGCATCACTCTAAAGTGTCTCTGCATCCCTCTCTTGAGCCTCTGCATCACTCTCTTGAGCCCCTGCATCCCTCTCCTGAGCCTTTGCATTACTCTCTTGAGCCTCTGCATCCCTCTCTTAAGCCACTGCATCACTCTCTTCAGCCTCTGCATCACTCTCTTGAGCGTCTGCATCCCCTCTCATAAGCCTCTGCACCACTCTCTTAAGCCTTTGAATTCACTCTCTTGAGCTTCAGCATCACTCTCTTGAGCATCTGCATCCCTCTCTTGAGCCTCTGCATCACTCTCGTAAGCCTCTGCATCACTCTCTTGAGCCTCTGCATAACTCTCTTGAGTCTCTGCATCACTCTCTTGAGCCTCTGCATCCCTCTTTTGAGCCTCTGCAACACTCTCCTCAGACTCTGCATCACTCGCTTAAGCCTCTGCATCCCTCTCTTGAGCCTCTGAATCCCTCTCTTGAGCCTCTGCATCACTCTCTCGAGCCTTTGCATCACTCTCTTCATCCTCTGCGTCCCTCTCTTGAGCATCTGCATCACTCTCATGGGCCCCTGCATCCCTCTCGTGAGCCTCTGCATTACTCTCTTGAGCCTCTGCATCACCCTCCTATGCCTCTGCATCCCTATTTTGAGCCTCTGCATCACTTTCACAAGCCTCTGCATCATTCTCTAGAGCCTCTGCATCATTCTCTTGAGCCTCTGCATCCCTCTCTTAAGCCTCTACATCATTCTATTGAGCCTCTGCATCATTCTCGTGAGCCTCTGCAATACTCTCTTGAGCCTCTGCATCACTCTCTTAAGCCTCTGCATCTCTCTCTTCAGCCTCTGCATCACTCTCTTGAGCCTCTGCATCCCTCTCTGGAGCCTCAGCGTCCCTCTCTTGTGCCTCTGCAGCACTCTCTTGAGCCTCTGCATCATTCTCTTGAGCCTCAGCATCCCTCTCATAAACCTCTGCATCACTCTCGTGAGCCTCTTCATCCGTCTCTTGAGCCTTTGCATCACTCTTTTAAGCCTCTGCATCCCTCTCTTGAGCCTCTGAATCCCTCTCTTGATCCTCTGCATCACTCTGTAGATCCTCTGCGTCACTCTCTTGAGCCTCTGCATCACTCTCTTCAGCCTCTGCATCCATCTCTTGAGCCTCTGCGTCATTCTCCTAAGCCTCTCCATCCCTCACTTGAGTCTCTGCATCCCTCTCGTGAGCCTGTGCATCCCTTTCTTGAGCCTCTGCATCGCTCTCTTGAACTGCTGCATACCTTTCATGAGCCTCTGCATCCCTCTCTTGAGCCTTTGCATCACTCTCTTAAGCCTCTGCATCCCTCCCTTGAGCCTCAGCATCCCTCTCATGAGCCTCTGCATCCCTCTCTTGAGCCTCTGCATCACTCTCTTAAGCCTCTGCATCACGCTCTTAAGCCTCTGCATCACTCTCTTGATCCTCTGCATCCCTCTCTTGAGCCTCTGCATCACTCTCTTGAGCCTCTGCATCACCCTCTTAAGCCTTTGCATCCCTCTTTTAAGCCGCTGCATCACTTTCTTAAGCCTCAGCATCCCTCTCTTGAGCATCTGCATCCCTATCCTGAAATCCTGCATCCCTCTTTTGAGCCTCTGCATCCCTCTCCTGTGCCTTTGCATCACTCTCTTAAGCCTCTGCATCCCTCTCTTGATCCTCTGCATAACTATCGTAAACCTCTGCATCACTCTCTTATTCCTCTGCATCACTCTCTTTAGCCTCTGCATCATTCTCTTGAGCCTCTGCATCCCTCTCTTCACCCTCTACATCATTCTATTGAGCCTCTGCATCATTCTCTTGAGCCTCTGCATCACTCTCTTAAGCCTCTGCATCTCTCTCTTCAGCCTCTGCATCACTCTCCTAAGCCTCTGCATCCCTCTTTTGAGCCTCTGAATCCCTCTCTTGAGCCTCTGCATCACTCTCTCGAGCCTCTGCATCACTCTCTTCATCCTCTGCATCCCTCTCGTGAGCCTCTGCATTACTCTCTTGAGCCTCTGCATCACCCTCTTATGACTCTGCAAACCTATTTTGAGCCTCTGCATCACTTTCTCAAGCCTCTGCATCCCTTTCTTGAGCCTCTGCATCGCTCTCTTGAACTGCTGCATACCTTTCATGAGCCTCTTCATCCCTCTCTTGAGCCTTTGCATCACTCTTTTAAGCCTCTGTATCCCTCTCTTGAGCCTCTGAATCCCTGTCTTGATCCTCTGCATCACTCTCTAGATCCTCTGCGTCACTCTCTTGAGCATCTGCATCACTCTCTTCAGCCTCTGCATCCATCTCTTGAGCCTCTGCATCATTCTCCTAAGCCTCTCCATCCCTCACTTGAGTCTCTGCATCCCTCTCGTGAGCCTGTGCATCCCTTTCTTGAGCCTCTGCATCGCTCTCTTGAACTGCTGCATACCTTTCATGAGCCTCTGCATCCCTCTCTTGAGCCTTTGCATCACTCTCCTAAGCCTCTGCATCCCTCCTTTGAGCCTCAGCATCCCTCTCATGAGCCTCTGCATCCCTCTCTTGAGCCTCTGCATCACTCTCTTAAGCCTCTGCATCACGCTCTTAAGCCTCTGCATCACTCTCTTGATCCTCTGCATCCCTCTCTTGAGTCTCTGCATCACTCACTTGAGCCTCTGCATCACCCTCTTAAGCCTCTGCATCTCTCTTTTAAGCCGCTGCATCACTTTCTTAAGCCTCTGCATCCCTCTCTTGAGCCTCTGAATCCCTCTCTTGATCCTCTGCATCACTCTCTAGATCCTCTGCGTCACTCTCTTGAGCCTCTGCATCACTCTCTTCAGCCTCTGCATCCATCTCTTGAGCCTCTGCATCATTCTCCTAAGCCTCTCCATCCCTCACTTGAGTCTCTGCATCCCTCTCGTGAGCCTGTGCATCCCTTTCTTGAGCCTCTGCATCGCTCTCTTGAACTGCTGCATACCTTTCATGAGCCTCTGCATCCCTCTCCTGAGCCTTTGCATCACTCTCCTAAGCCTCTGCATCCCTCCTTTGAGCCTCAGCATCCCTCTCATGAGCCTCTGCATCCCTCTCTTGAGCCTCTGCATCACTCACTTGAGCCTCTGCATCACCCTCTTAAGCCTCTGCATCTCTCTTTTAAGCCGCTGCATCACTTTCTTAAGCCTCTGCATCCCTCTCTTGAGCATCTGCATCCCTATCCTGAAATCCTGCATCCCTCTTTTGAGCCTCTGCATCCCTCTCTTGTGCCTTTGCATCACTCTCTTAAGCCTCTGCATCCCTCTCTTGATCCTCTGCATAACTATCGTAAACCTCTGCATCACTCTCTTGAGCTTCTGCATCACTCTCTTGAGCATATGCATCACTCTCTTGAGCCTCTGCAACACTATCTTGAGCCTCTGCATTACTCTCCTAAGCCTCTGAATCCCTCTCTTGAGCCTCTGAATCCCTTTCTTGAGCCTCTGCATCACTCTCTCGAGCCTCTGCATCACTCTCATGAGCCTCTGCATCATTCTCTTGAGCCTCTGCATCCCTCTCCTAAGCCTCTACATCATTCTCTTGAGCCTCTGCATCATTCTCTTGAGCCTCTGCATCCCTCTCTTAAGCCTCTACATCATTCTATTGAGCCTCTGCATCATTCTCTTGAGCCTCTGCAATACTCTCTTGAGCCTCTGCATCACTCTCTTAAGCCTCTGCATCTCTCTCTTCAGCCTCTGCATCACTCTCTTGAGCCTCTGCATCCCTCTCTGGAGCCTCAGCATCCCTCTCTTGTGCCTCTGCAGCACTCTCTTGAGCCTCTGCATCATTCTCTTGAGCCTCAGCATTCCTCTCATAAACCTCTGCATCACTCTCGTGAGCCTCTGCATCCCTCTCTTAAGCCTCTGCATCACTAGTTTGAGCCTCTGCATCCCTCTCTTGAACTCCTGCATCCTTCTCATGAGCCTCTGCATCCCTCTATTGAGCCTTTGCTTCACTCTCTTAAGCCTTTGCATTCCTCTCTTGAGCCTCTGCATCACTCTAAAGTGTCTCTGCATCCCTCTCTTGAGCCTCTGCATCACTCTCTTGAGCCCCTGCATCCCTCTCTTGAGCCTTTCCATTACTCTCTTGAGCCTCTGCATCCCTCTCTTAAGCCACTGCATCACTCTCTTCAGCCTCTGCATCACTCTCTTGAGCGTCTGCATCCCCTCTCATAAGCCTCTGCACCACTCTCTTAAGCCTTTGAATTCACTCTCTTGAGCTTCAGCATCACTCTCTTGAGCATCTGCATCCCTCTCTTGAGCCTCTGCATCACTCTCGTAAGCCTCTGCATCACTCTCTTGAGCCTCTGCATAACTCTCTTGAGTCTCTGCATCACTCTCTTGAGCCTCTGCATCCCTCTTTTGAGCCTCTGCAACACTCTCCTCAGACTCTGCATCACTCGCTTAAGCCTCTGCATCCCTCTCTTGAGCCTCTGAATCCCTCTCATGAGCCTCTGCATCACTCTCTCGAGCCTTTGCATCACTCTCTTCATCCTCTGCGTCCCTCTCTTGAGCATCTGCATCACTCTCATGGGCCTCTGCATCCCTCTCGTGAGCCTCTGCATTACTCTCTTGAGCCTCTGCATCACCCTCCTATGCCTCTGCATCCCTATTTTGAGCCTCTGCATCACTTTCTCAAGCCTCTGCATCATTCTCTAGAGCCTCTGCATCATTCTCTTGAGCCTCTGCATCCCTCTCTTAAGCCTCTACATCATTCTATTGAGCCTCTGCATCATTCTCGTGAGCCTCTGCAATACTCTCTTGAGCCTCTGCATCACTCTCTTAAGCCTCTGCATCTCTCTCTTCAGCCTCTGCATCACTCTCTGGAGCCTCAGCGTCCCTCTCTTGTGCCTCTGCAGCACTCTCTTGAGCCTCTGCATCATTCTCTTGAGCCTCAGCATCCCTCTCATAAACCTCTGCATCACTCTCGTGAGCCTCTTCATCCCTCTCTTGAGCCTTTGCATCACTCTTTTAAGCCTCTGCATCCCTCTCTTGAGCCTCTGAATCCCTCTCTTGATCCTCTGCATCACTCTCTAGATCCTCTGCGTCACTCTCTTGAGCCTCTGCATCACTCTCTTCAGCCTCTGCATCCATCTCTTGAGCCTCTGCATCATTCTCCTAAGCCTCTCCATCCCTCACTTGAGTCTCTGCATCCCTCTCGTGAGCCTGTGCATCCCTTTCTTGAGCCTCTGCATCGCTCTCTTGAACTGCTGCATACCTTTCATGAGCCTCTGCATCCCTCTCTTGAGCCTTTGCATCACTCTCCTAAGCCTCTGCATCCCTCCCTTGAGCCTCAGCATCCCTCTCATGAGCCTCTGCATCCCTCTCCTGAGCCTCTGCATCACTCTCTTAAGCGTCTGCATCACGCTCTTAAGCCTCTGCATCACTCTCTTGATCCTCTGCATCCCTCTCTTGAGTCTCTGCATCACTCTCTTGAGCCTCTGCATCACCCTCTTAAGCCTCTGCATCTCTCTTTTAAGCCGCTGCATCACTTTCTTAAGCCTCTGCATCCCTCTCTTGAGCATCTGCATCCCTATCCTGAAACCCTGCATCCCTCTTTTGAGCCTCTGCATCCCTCTCCTTTGCCTTTGCATCACTCTCTTATGCCTCTGCATCCCTCTCATGATCCTCTGCATAACTATCGTAAACCTCTGCATCACTCTCTTGAGCTTCTGCATCACTCTCTTGAGCATATGCATCACTCTCTTGAGCCTCTGCAACACTATCTTGAGCCTCTGCATTACTCTCCTAAGCCTCTGAATCCCTCTCTTGAGCCTCTGAATCCCTCTCTTGAGCCTCTGCATCACTCTCTCGAGCCTCTGCATCACTCTCATGAGCCTCTGCATCATTCTCTTGAGCCTCTGCATCCCTCTCCTAAGCCTCTACATCATTCTCTTGAGCCTCTGCATCATTCTCTTGAGCCTGGAAAATGTTCCTGATTTTCCGTTTATATTACCAATGGAAGATGTACACGTAAAACCGCTCTAATCCAGCTGAAACGTCGATATATGCAATAAAAACAGAACTTCTCCCCTTTCAATATCTTTCACAGTATTTTAACGAGAAACAAATAGTTGATTGAAAATTGAGTATTTAAGGTTCCTGATATTCCGTTAATATTACCAATGGAAGATGCACACGTAAAACCGCTCTACTCCGGCTGAAACGTCGATATATGCAATAAAAACAGAACATCTCCCCTTTCAATATCTTACACAGTATTTTAACGAGAAACAAATAGTTGATTGAAAATTAAGTATTTAAGGTTAATTTCTAACCAATTATGTGTTTGCATCATTTTTATCGTATATATAATAAATCAATAACAATAAACTGAAAATTCACAAAAACGTGGAAAAACTGCAAAATATTGCCTAATTCCATCATATTTTGTTTAAATCACATAAAGGAAAAGGGGGATGATAAACGTCAAAATATTGCTAAATTCGATGATTTTTAGTACAAAACAAAATGCAAGAAAACTTGCCAAAAAATGCAATATTATGCGAAATTCTGAGATTTGAAGGCCAAATCATATATCGTGAGAAAACATGAAGTAGTATCGAAATATTAGTAAAAACGAATATATTTACTTAAAATCACACTACATGAAAAACGTGAAAAAAGTCACTATATTACCAAATTTGAGGATTTTAACTTCAAATTATAAAGCGAGGTTTCGTATCATTTAGTTCCTAGAAAAGACATATTAAAATGTTGGTTCCAGTACAAATGATAAAAATCGATGTGTTTTCATTAGAATTAACTAAAATGTTCCTGATTTTCAGTTTATATTACCAATGGAAGATGTACACGTAAAACCGCTCTAATCCAGCTGAAACGTCGATATATGCAATAAAAACAGAACTTCTCCACTTTCAATATAATACACAGTATTTTAACGAGAAACAAATAGTTGATTGAAAATTAAGTATTTAAGGTTCCTGATTTTCCGTTTATAGTACCAATGGAAGATGTACACTTAAACCCCGCTCTACTCCGGCTGAAACGTCGATATATGCAATAAAAACAGAACATCTCCCCTTTCAATATCTTACACAGTATTTTAACGAGAAACAAATAGTTGATTGAAAATTAGGTATTTAAGGTTAATTTCTAACCAATTATATGTTTGCATCATTTTTATCGTATATATAAGGAATTAATAACAATAAACTGAAAATTCACAAAAACGTGATAAACGTCAAAATATTGCTAAATTCGATGATTTTTAGTACAAAACAAAATGCAAGAAAACTTGCCAAAAAATGCAATATTATGCGAAATTCTGAGATTTGAAGGCCAAATCATATATCGTGAGAAAACATGAAGTAGTATCGAAATGTTAGTTAAAACGAATATATTTACGTAAAATCACACTACATGAAAAACGTGAAAAAAGTCACTATATTACCAAATTTGAGGAGTTTAATTTCAAATTATATGGCGAGGTTTCGTATTACTTAGATCCCAGAAAAGACATATTAAAATGTTGTTTCCAATACAAATGATAAAAATCAATGTGTTTTCATTAGAATTTACTAAAATGTTCCTGATTTTATGTTTATATAACCAATGGAAGATGTACACGTAAAACCGCTCTAATCCGGCTGAAACGTCGATATATGCAATAAAAACAGAACTTTTCCCCTTTTAAATATCTTACACAGTATCTTAACGAGAAACAAATAGTTGGTTGAAAATAAAGTATTTATGGATAATTTCTAACCAATTATGTGTTTGCATCATTTTTATGGTATATATATTGAATTAATAACAATACACTGAAAATTTACAGAAACGTGAAATAACGGCAAAATATTGCTTAATTCGATGATATTTTGTTTAAATCACATAAGGGAAAAGGGGGATGATGAACGACAAAATATTGCTAAATTCGATGATTTTTTATACAAACCAAATGCAGGAAAACTAGCTAAAAAATGTAATATTATGCGAAATTCTGAGATTTCAAAGCTAAATCACATATCGTGAGAAAACATTAAGTAGTATCGAAATATTGGTATAAACGAATATATTTACTTAAAATCACACTACATGAAAAACGTGAAAAAAGTCACTATATTACCAAATTTGAGGATTTTAACTTCAAATTATAAAGCGAGGTTTCGTATCATTTAGATCCTAGAAAAGACATATTAAAATGTTGGTTCCAGTACAAATGATAAAAATGGATGTGTTTTCATTAGAATTAACTAAAATGTTCCTGATTTTCCGTTTATATTACCAATGGAAGATGTACACGTAAAACCGCTCTAATCCAGCTGAAACGTCGATATATGCAATAAAAACAGAATTTCTCCCCTTTCAATATCTTACACAGTATTTTAACGAGAAACAAATAGTTGATTGAAAATTGAGTATTTAAGGTTCCTGATTTTCCGTTAATATTACCAATGGAAGATGCACACGTAAAACCGCTCTACTCCGGCTGAAACGTCGATATATGCAATAAAAACAGAACTTCTCCCCTTTCAATATCTTACACAGTATTTTAACGAGAAACAAATAGTTGATTGAAAATTAAGTATTTAAGGTTAATTTCTAACCAATTATGTGTTTGCATCATTTTTATCGTATATATAATAAATCAATAACAATAAACTGAAAATTCACAAAAACGTGGAAAAACTGCAAAATATTGCCTAATTCCATCATATTTTGTTTAAATCACATAAAGGAAAAGGGGGATGATGAACGTCAAAATATTGCTAAATTCGATGATTTTTAGTACAAAACAAAATGCAAGAAAACTTGCCAAAAAATGCAATATTATACGAAATTCTGAGATTTGAAGGCCAAATCATATATCGTGAGAAAACATGAAGTAGTATCGAAATATTAGTAAAAACGAATATATTTACGTAAAATCACTCTACATGAAAAACGTGAAAAAAGTCACTATATTACCAAATTTGAGGATTTTAACTTCAAATTATAAAGCGAGGTTTCGTATCATTTAGTTCCTAGAAAAGACATATTAAAATGTTGGTTCCAGTACAAATGATAAAAATCGATCTGTTTTCATTAGAATTAACTAAAATGTTCCTGATTTTCAGTTTATATTACCAATGGAAGATGTACACGTAAAACCGCTCTAATCCAGCTGAAACGTCGATATATGCAATAAAAACAGAACTTCTCCACTTTCAATATAATACACAGTATTTTAACGAGAAACAAATAGTTGATTGAAAATTAAGTATTTAAGGTTCCTGATTTTCCGTTTATAGTACCAATGGAAGATGTACACTTAAACCCCGCTCTACTCCGGCTGAAACGTCGATATATGCAATAAAAACAGAACATCTCCCCTTTCAATATCTTACACAGTATTTTAACGAGAAACAAATAGTTGATTGAAAATTAGGTATTTAAGGTTAATTTCTAACCAATTATATGTTTGCATCATTTTTATCGTATATATAAGGAATTAATAACAATAAACTGAAAATTCACAAAAACGTGAAAAATGGCAAAATATTGCCTAATTCGATGATATTTTGTTTAAATCACATAAGGGAAAAGGAAAAGGATAAACGTCAAAATATTGCTAAATTCGATGATTTTTAGTACAAAACAAAATGCAAGAAAACTTGCCAAAAAATGCAATATTATGCGAAATTCTGAGATTTGAAGGCCAAATCATATATCGTGAGAAAACATGAAGTAGTATCGAAATGTTAGTTAAAACGAATATATTTACGTAAAATCACACTACATGAAAAACGTGAAAAAAGTCACTATATTACCAAATTTGAGGAGTTTAATTTCAAATTATATGGCGAGGTTTCGTATTACTTAGATCCCAGAAAAGACATATTAAAATGTTGTTTCCAATACAAATGATAAAAATCAATGTGTTTTCATTAGAATTTACTAAAATGTTCCTGATTTTATGTTTATATAACCAATGGAAGATGTACACGTAAAACCGCTCTAATCCGGCTGAAACGTCGATATATCCAATAAAAACAGAACTTTTCCCCTTTTAAATATCTTACACAGTATCTTAACGAGAAACAAATAGTTGGTTGAAAATAAAGTATTTATGGATAATTTCTAACCAATTATGTGTTTGCATCATTTTTATGGTATATATATTGAATTAATAACAATAAACTGAAAATTTACAGAAACGTGAAATAACGGCAAAATATTGCCTAATTCGATGATATTTTGTTTAAATCACATAAGGGAAAAGGGGGATGATGAACGACAAAATATTGCTAAATTCGATGATTTTTTATACAAACCAAATGCAGGAAAACTAGCTAAAAAATGTAATATTATGCGAAATTCTGAGATTTCAAAGCTAAATCACATATCGTGAGAAAACATTAAGTAGTATCGAAATATTGGTATAAACGAATATATTTACTTAAAATCACACTACATGAAAAACGTGAAAAAAGTCACTATATTACCAAATTTGAGGATTTTAACTTCAAATTATAAAGCGAGGTTTCGTATCATTTAGATCCTAGAAAAGACATTAAAATGTTGGTTCCAGTACAAATGATAAAAATCGATGTGTTTTCATTAGAATTAACTAAAATGTTCCTGATTTTCCGTTTATATTACCAATGGAAGATGTACACGTAAAACCGCTCTAATCCAGCTGAAACGTCGATATATGCAATAAAAACAGAACTTCTCCCCTTTCAATATCTTACACAGTATTTTAACGAGAAACAAATAGTTGATTGAAAATTGAGTATTTAAGGTTCCTGATTTTCCGTTAATATTACCAATGGAAGATGCACACGTAAAACCGCTCTACTCCGGCTGAAACGTCGATATATGCAATAAAAACAGAACTTCTCCCCTTTCAATATCTTACACAGTATTTTAACGAGAAACACATAGTTGATTGAAAATTAAGTATTTAAGGTTAATTTCTAACCAATTATGTGTTTGCATCATTTTTATCGTATACATAATAAATCAATAACAATAAACTGAAAATTCACAAAAACGTGGAAAAACTGCAAAATATTGCCTAATTCCATCATATTTTGTTTAAATCACATAAAGGAAAAGGGGGATGATAAACGTCAAAATATTGCTAAATTCGATGATTTTTAGTACAAAACAAAATGCAAGAAAACTTGCCAAAAAATGCAATATTATACGAAATTCTGAGATTTGAAGGCCAAATCATATATCGTGAGAAAACATGAAGTAGTATCGAAATATTAGTAAAAACGAATATATTTACGTAACATCACTCTACATGAAAAACGTGAAAAAAGTCACTATATTACCAAATTTGAGGATTTTAACTTCAAATTATAAAGCGAGGTTTCGTATCATTTAGTTCCTAGAAAAGACATATTAAAATGTTGGTTCCAGTACAAATGATAAAAATCGATGTGTTTTCATTAGAATTAACTAAAATGTTCCTGATTTTCAGTTTATATTACCAATGGAAGATGTACACGTAAAACCGCTCTAATCCAGCTGAAACGTCGATATATGCAATAAAAACAGAACTTCTCCACTTTCAATATAATACACAGTATTTTAACGAGAAACAAATAGTTGATTGAAAATTAAGTATTTAAGGTTCCTGATTTTCCGTTTATAGTACCAATGGAAGATGTACACTTAAACCCCGCTCTACTCCGGCTGAAACGTCGATATATGCAATAAAAACAGAACATCTCCCCTTTCAATATCTTATACAGTATTTTAACGAGAAACAAATAGTTGATTGAAAATTAGGTATTTAAGGTTAATTTCTAACCAATTATATGTTTGCATAATTTTTATCGTATATATAAGGAATTAATAACAATAAACTGAAAATTCACAAAAACGTGAAAAACGGCAAAATATTGCCTAATTCGATGATATTTTGTTTAAATCACATAAGGGAAAAGGAAAAGGATAAACGTCAAAATATTGCTAAATTCGATGATTTTTAGTACAAAACAAAATGCAAGAAAACTTGCCAAAAAATGCAATATTATGCGAAATTCTGAGATTTGAAGGCCAAATCATATATCGTGAGAAAACATGAAGTAGTATCGAAATGTTAGTTAAAACGAATATATTTACGTAAAATCACACTACATGAAAAACGTGAAAAAAGTCACTATATTACCAAATTTGAGGAGTTTAATTTCAAATTATATGGCGAGGTTTCGTATTACTTAGATCCCAGAAAAGACATATTAAAATGTTGTTTCCAATACAAATGATAAAAATCAATGTGTTTTCATTAGAATTTACTAAAATGTTCCTGATTTTATGTTTATATAACCAATGGAAGATGTACACGTAAAACCGCTCTAATCCGGCTGAAACGTCGATATATCCAATAAAAACAGAACTTTTCCCCTTTTAAATATCTTACACAGTATCTTAACGAGAAACAAATAGTTGGTTGAAAATAAAGTATTTATGGATAATTTCTAACCAATTATGTGTTTGCATCATTTTTATGGTATATATATTGAATTAATAACAATAAACTGAAAATTTACAGAAACGTGAAATAACGGCAAAATATTGCCTAATTCGATGATATTTTGTTTAAATCACTTAAGGGAAAAGGGGGATGATGAACGACAAAATATTGCTAAATTCGATGATTTTTTATACAAACCAAATGCAGGAAAACTAGCTAAAAAATGTAATATTATGCGAAATTCTGAGATTTCAAAGCTAAATCACATATCGTGAGAAAACATTAAGTAGTATCGAAATATTGGTATAAACGAATATATTTACTTAAAATCACACTACATGAAAAACGTGAAAAAAGTCACTATATTACCAAATTCGAGGATTTTAACTTCAAATTATAAAGCGAGGTTTCGTATCATTTAGATCCTAGAAAAGACATTAAAATGTTGGTTCCAGTACAAATGATAAAAATCGATGTGTTTTCATTAGAATTAACTAAAATGTTCCTGATTTTCCGTTTATATTACCAATGGAAGATGTACACGTAAAACCGCTCTAATCCAGCTGAAACGTCGATATATGCAATAAAAACAGAACTTCTGCACTTTCAATATAATACACAGTATTTTAACGAGAAACAAATAGTTGATTGAAAATTAAGTATTTAAGGTTCCTGATTTTCCGTTTATAGTACCAATGGAAGATGTACACTTAAACCCCGCTCTACTCCGGCTGAAACGTCGATATATGCAATAAAAACAGAACATCTCCCCTTTCAATATCTTACACAGTATTTTAACGAGAAACAAATAGTTGATTGAAAATTAGGTATTTAAGGTTAATTTCTAACCAATTATATGTTTGCATCATTTTTATCGTATATATAAGGAATTAATAACAATAAACTGAAAATTCACAAAAACGTGAAAAATGGCAAAATATTGCCTAATTCGATGATATTTTGTTTAAATCACATAAGGGAAAAGGAAAAGGATAAACGTCAAAATATTGCTAAATTCGATGATTTTTAGTACAAAACAAAATGCAAGAAAACTTGCCAAAAAATGCAATATTATGCGAAATTCTGAGATTTGAAGGCCAAATCATATATCGTGAGAAAACATGAAGTAGTATCGAAATGTTAGTTAAAACGAATATATTTACGTAAAATCACACTACATGAAAAACGTGAAAAAAGTCACTATATTACCAAATTTGAGGATTTTAACTTCAAATTATAAAGCGAGGTTTCGTATTACTTAGATCCCAGAAAAGACATATTAAAATGTTGTTTCCAATACAAATGATAAAAATCAATGTGTTTTCATTAGAATTTACTAAAATGTTCCTGATTTTATGTTTATATAACCAATGGAAGATGTACACGTAAAACCGCTCTAATCCGGCTGAAACGTCGATATATCCAATAAAAACAGAACTTTTCCCCTTTTAAATATCTTACACAGTATCTTAACGAGAAACAAATAGTTGGTTGAAAATAAAGTATTTATGGATAATTTCTAACCAATTATGTGTTTGCATCATTTTTATGGTATATATATTGAATTAATAACAATAAACTGAAAATTTACAGAAACGTGAAATAACGGCAAAATATTGCCTAATTCGATGATATTTTGTTTAAATCACATAAGGGAAAAGGGGGATGATGAACGACAAAATATTGCTAAATTCGATGATTTTTTATACAAACCAAATGCAGGAAAACTAGCTAAAAAATGTAATATTATGCGAAATTCTGAGATTTCAAAGCTAAATCACATATCGTGAGAAAACATTAAGTAGTATCGAAATATTGGTATAAACGAATATATTTACTTAAAATCACACTACATGAAAAACGTGAAAAAAGTCACTATATTACCAAATTTGAGGATTTTAACTTCAAATTATAAAGCGAGGTTTCGTATCATTTAGATCCTAGAAAAGACATTAAAATGTTGGTTCCAGTACAAATGATAAAAATCGATGTGTTTTCATTAGAATTAACTAAAATGTTCCTGATTTTCCGTTTATATTACCAATGGAAGATGTACACGTAAAACCGCTCTAATCCAGCTGAAACGTCGATATATGCAATAAAAACAGAACTTCTCCCCTTTCAATATCTTACACAGTATTTTAACGAGAAACAAATAGTTGATTGAAAATTGAGTATTTAAGGTTCCTGATTTTCCGTTAATATTACCAATGGAAGATGCACACGTAAAACCGCTCTACTCCGGCTGAAACGTCGATATATGCAATAAAAACAGAACTTCTCCCCTTTCAATATCTTACACAGTATTTTAACGAGAAACAAATAGTTGATTGAAAATTAAGTATTTAAAGTTAATTTCTAACCAATTATGTGTTTGCATCATTTTTATCGTATATATAATAAATCAATAACAATAAACTGAAAATTCACAAAAACGTGGAAAAACTGCAAAATATTGCCTAATTCCATCATATTTTGTTTAAATCACATAAAGGAAAAGGGGGATGATAAACGTCAAAATATTGCTAAATTCGATGATTTTTAGTACAAAACAAAATGCAAGAAAACTTGCCAAAAAATGCAATATTATACGAAATTCTGAGATTTGAAGGCCAAATCATATATCGTGAGAAAACATGAAGTAGTATCGAAATATTAGTAAAAACGAATATATTTACGTAACATCACTCTACATGAAAAACGTGAAAAAAGTCACTATATTACCAAATTTGAGGATTTTAACTTCAAATTATAAAGCGAGGTTTCGTATCATTTAGTTCCTAGAAAAGACATATTAAAATGTTGGTTCCAGTACAAATGATAAAAATCGATGTGTTTTCATTAGAATTAACTAAAATGTTCCTGATTTTCAGTTTATATTACCAATGGAAGATGTACACGTAAAACCGCTCTAATCCAGCTGAAACGTCGATATATGCAATAAAAACAGAACTTCTCCACTTTCAATATAATACACAGTATTTTAACGAGAAACAAATAGTTGATTGAAAATTAAGTATTTAAGGTTCCTGATTTTCCGTTTATAGTACCAATGGAAGATGTACACTTAAACCCCGCTCTACTCCGGCTGAAACGTCGATATATGCAATAAAAACAGAACATCTCCCCTTTCAATATCTTACACAGTATTTTAACGAGAAACAAATAGTTGATTGAAAATTAGGTATTTAAGGTTAATTTCTAACCAATTATATGTTTGCATCATTTTTATCGTATATATAAGGAATTAATAACAATAAACTGAAAATTCACAAAAACGTGAAAAACGGCAAAATATTGCCTAATTCGATGATATTTTGTTTAAATCACATAAGGGAAAAGGAAAAGGATAAACGTCAAAATATTGCTAAATTCGATGATTTTTAGTACAAAACAAAATGCAAGAAAACTTGCCAAAAAATGCAATATTATGCGAAATTCTGAGATTTGAAGGCCAAATCATATATCGTGAGAAAACATGAAGTAGTATCGAAATGTTAGTTAAAACGAATATATTTACGTAAAATCACACTACATGAAAAACGTGAAAAAAGTCACTATATTACCAAATTTGAGGAGTTTAATTTCAAATTATATGGCGAGGTTTCGTATTACTTAGATCCCAGAAAAGACATATTAAAATGTTGTTTCCAATACAAATGATAAAAATCAATGTGTTTTTATTAGAATTTACTAAAATGTTCCTGATTTTATGTTTATATAACCAATGGAAGATGTACACGTAAAACCGCTCTAATCCGGCTGAAACGTCGATATATCCAATAAAAACAGAACTTTTCCCCTTTTAAATATCTTACACAGTATCTTAACGAGAAACAAATAGTTGGTTGAAAATAAAGTATTTATGGATAATTTCTAACCAATTATGTGTTTGCATCATTTTTATGGTATATATATTGAATTAATAACAATAAACTGAAAATTTACAGAAACGTGAAATAACGGCAAAATATTGCCTAATTCGATGATATTTTGTTTAAATCACATAAGGGAAAAGGGGGATGATGAACGACAAAATATTGCTAAATTCGATGATTTTTTATACAAACCAAATGCAGGAAAACTAGCTAAAAAATGTAATATTATGCGAAATTCTGAGATTTCAAAGCTAAATCACATATCGTGAGAAAACATTAAGTAGTATCGAAATATTGGTATAAACGAATATATTTACTTAAAATCACACTACATGAAAAACGTGAAAAAAGTCACTATATTACCAAATTCGAGGATTTTAACTTCAAATTATAAAGCGAGGTTTCGTATCATTTAGATCCTAGAAAAGACATTAAAATGTTGGTTCCAGTACAAATGATAAAAATCGATGTGTTTTCATTAGAATTAACTAAAATGTTCCTGATTTTCCGTTTATATTACCAATGGAAGATGTACACGTAAAACCGCTCTAATCCAGCTGAAACGTCGATATATGCAATAAAAACAGAACTTCTCCCCTTTCAATATCTTACACAGTATTTTAACGAGAAACAAATAGTTGATTGAAAATTGAGTATTTAAGGTTCCTGATTTTCCGTTAATATTACCAATGGAAGATGCACACGTAAAACCACTCTACTCCGGCTGAAACGTCGATATATGCAATAAAAACAGAACTTCTCCCCTTTCAATATCTTACACAGTATTTTAACGAGAAACAAATAGTTGATTGAAAATTAAGTATTTAAGGTTAATTTCTAACCAATTATGTGTTTGCATCATTTTTATCGTATACATAATAAATCAATAACAATAAACTGAAAATTCACAAAAACGTGGAAAAACTGCAAAATATTGCCTAATTCCATCATATTTTGTTTAAATCACATAAAGGAAAAGGGGGATGATAAACGTCAAAATATTGCTAAATTCGATGATTTTTAGTACAAAACAAAATGCAAGAAAACTTGCCAAAAAATGCAATATTATACGAAATTCTGAGATTTGAAGGCCAAATCATATATCGTGAGAAAACATGAAGTAGTATCGAAATATTAGTAAAAACGAATATATTTACGTAAAATCACTCTACATGAAAAACGTGAAAAAAGTCACTATATTACCAAATTTGAGGATTTTAACTTCAAATTATAAAGCGAGGTTTCGTATCATTTAGTTCCTAGAAAAGACATATTAAAATGTTGGTTCCAGTACAAATGATAAAAATCGATGTGTTTTCATTAGAATTAACTAAAATGTTCCTGATTTTCAGTTTATATTACCAATGGAAGATGTACACGTAAAACCGCTCTAATCCAGCTGAAACGTCGATATATGCAATAAAAACAGAACTTCTCCACTTTCAATATAATACACAGTATTTTAACGAGAAACAAATAGTTGATTGAAAATTAAGTATTTAAGGTTCCTGATTTTCCGTTTATAGTACCAATGGAAGATGTACACTTAAACCCCACTCTACTCCGGCTGAAACGTCGATATATGCAATAAAAACAGAACATCTCCCCTTTCAATATCTTACACAGTATTTTAACGAGAAACAAATAGTTGATTGAAAATTAGGTATTTAAGGTTAATTTCTAACCAATTATATGTTTGCATCATTTTTATCGTATATATAAGGAATTAATAACAATAAACTGAAAATTCACAAAAACGTGAAAAACGGCAAAATATTGCCTAATTCGATGATATTTTGTTTAAATCACATAAGGGAAAAGGAAAAGGATAAACGTCAAAATATTGCTAAATTCGATGATTTTTAGTACAAAACAAAATGCAAGAAAACTTGCCAAAAAATGCAATATTATGCGAAATTCTGAGATTTGAAGGCCAAATCATATATCGTGAGAAAACATGAAGTAGTATCGAAATGTTAGTTAAAACGAATATATTTACGTAAAATCACACTACATGAAAAACGTGAAAAAAGTCACTATATTACCAAATTTGAGGAGTTTAATTTCAAATTATATGGCGAGGTTTCGTATTACTTAGATCCCAGAAAAGACATATTAAAATGTTGTTTCCAATACAAATGATAAAAATCAATGTGTTTTCATTAGAATTTACTAAAATGTTCCTGATTTTATGTTTATATAACCAATTGAAGATGTACACGTAAAACCGCTCTAATCCGGCTGAAACGTCGATATATGCAATAAAACAGAACTTTTCCCCTTTTAAATATCTTACACAGTATCTTAACGAGAAACAAATAGTTGGTTGAAAATAAAGTATTTATGGATAATTTCTAACCAATTATGTGTTTGCATCATTTTTATGGTATATATATTGAATTAATAACAATAAACTGAAAATTTACAGAAACGTGAAATAACGGCAAAATATTGCCTAATTCGATGATATTTTGTTTAAATCACATAAGGGAAAAGGGGGATGATGAACGACAAAATATTGCTAAATTCGATGATTTTTTATACAAACCAAATGCAGGAAAACTAGCTAAAAAATGTAATATTATGCGAAATTCTGAGATTTCAAAGCTAAATCACATATCGTGAGAAAACATTAAGTAGTATCGAAATATTGGTATAAACGAATATATTTACTTAAAATCACACTACATGAAAGACGTGAAAAAAGTCACTATATTACCAAATTTCAGGATTTTAACTTCAAATTATAAAGCGAGGTTTCGTATCATTTAGTTCCTAGAAAAGACATATTAAAATGTTGGTTCCAGTACAAATGATAAAAATCGATGTGTTTTCATTAGAATTAACTAAAATGTTCCTGATTTTCAGTTTATATTACCAATGGAAGATGTACACGTAAAACCGCTCTAATCCAGCTGAAACGTCGATATATGCAATAAAAACAGAACTTCTCCACTTTCAATATAATACACAGTATTTTAACGAGAAACAAATAGTTGTTTGAAAATTAAGTATTTAAGGTTCCTGATTTTCCGTTTATATTACCAATGGAAGATGTACACTTAAACCCCGCTCTACTCCGGCTGAAACGTCGATATATGCAATAAAAATAGAACATCTCCCCTTTCAATATCTTACACAGTATTTTAACGAGAAACAAATAGTTGATTGAAAATTAGGTATTTAAGGTTAATTTCTAACCAATTATATGTTTGCATCATTTTTATCGTATATATAAGGAATTAATAACAATAAACTGAAAATTCACAAAAACGTGAAAAATGGCAAAATATTGCCTAATTCGATGATATTTTGTTTAAATCACATAAGGGAAAAGGATAAACGTCAAAATATTGCTAAATTCGATGATTTTTAGTACAAAACAAAATGCAAGAAAACTTGCCAAAAAATGCAATATTATGCGAAATTCTGAGATTTGAAGGCCAAATCATATATCGTGAGAAAACATGAAGTAGTATCGAAATATTGGTAAAACTAATATATTTACGTAAAATCACACTACATGAAAAACGTGAAAAAAGTCACAATATTACCAAATTTGAGTATTTTAACTTCAAATTATAAAGCGAGGTTTCGTATCATTTAGTTCCTAGAAAAGACATATTAAAATGTTGGTTCCAGTACAAATGATAAAAATCGATGTGTTTTCATTAGAATTAACTAAAATGTTCCTGATTTTCTGTTTATATTACCAATGGAAGATGTACACGTAAAACCGCTCTAATCCAGCTGAAACGTCGATATATGCAATAAAAACAGAACTTCTCCCCTTTCAATATCTTACACAGTATTTTAACGAGAAACAAATAGTTGATTGAAAATTGAGTATTTAAGGTTCCTGATTTTCCGTTAATATTACCAATGGAAGATGCACACGTAAAACCGCTCTACTCCGGCTGAAACGTCGATATATGCAATAAAAACAGAACTTCTCCCCTTTCAATATCTTACACAGTATTTTAACGAGAAACAAATAGTTGATTGAAAATTAAGTATTTAAGGTTAATTTCTAACCAATTATGTGTTTGCATCATTTTTATCGTATATATAATAAATCAATAACAATAAACTGAAAATTCACAAAAACGTGGAAAAACTGCAAAATATTGCCTAATTCCATCATATTTTGTTTAAATCACATAAAGGAAAAGGGGGATGATAAACGTCAAAATATTGCTAAATTCGATGATTTTTAGTACAAAACAAAATGCAAGAAAACTTGCCAAAAAATGCAATATTATACGAAATTCTGAGATTTGAAGGCCAAATCATATATCGTGAGAAAACATGAAGTAGTATCGAAATATTAGTAAAAACGAATATATTTACGTAAAATCACTCTACATGAAAAACGTGAAAAAAGTCACTATATTACCAAATTTGAGGATTTTAACTTCAAATTATAAAGCGAGGTTTCGTATCATTTAGTTCCTTGAAAAGACATATTAAAATGTTGGTTCCAGTACAAATGATAAAAATCGATGTGTTTTCATTAGAATTAACTAAAATGTTCCTGATTTTCAGTTTATATTACCAATGGAAGATGTACACGTAAAACCGCTCTAATCCAGCTGAAACGTCGATATATGCAATAAAAACAGAACTTCTCCACTTTCAATATAATACACAGTATTTTAACGAGAAACAAATAGTTGATTGAAAATTAAGTATTTAAGGTTCCTGATTTTCCGTTTATAGTACCAATGGAAGATGTACACTTAAACCCCGCTCTACTCCGGCTGAAACGTCGATATATGCAATAAAAACAGAACATCTCCCCTTTCAATATCTTACACAGTATTTTAACGAGAAACAAATAGTTGATTGAAAATTAGGTATTTAAGGTTAATTTCTAACCAATTATATGTTTGCATCATTTTTATCGTATATATAAGGAATTAATAACAATAAACTGAAAATTCACAAAAACGTGAAAAATGGCAAAATATTGCCTAATTCGATGATATTTTGTTTAAATCACATAAGGGAAAAGGAAAAGGATAAACGTCAAAATATTGCTAAATTCGATGATTTTTAGTACAAAACAAAATGCAAGAAAACTTGCCAAAAAATGCAATATTATGCGAAATTCTGAGATTTGAAGGCCAAATCATATATCGTGAGAAAACATGAAGTAGTATCGAAATGTTAGTTAAAACGAATATATTTACGTAAAATCACACTACATGAAAAACGTGAAAAAAGTCACTATATTACCAAATTTGAGGAGTTTAATTTCAAATTATATGGCGAGGTTTCGTATTACTTAGATCCCAGAAAAGACATTAAAATGTTGTTTCCAATACAAATGATAAAAATCAATGTGTTTTCATTAGAATTTACTAAAATGTTCCTGATTTTATGTTTATATAACCAATGGAAGATGTACACGTAAAACCGCTCTAATCCGGCTGAAACGTCGATATATGCAATAAAAACAGAACTTTTCCCCTTTTAAATATCTTACACAGTATCTTAACGAGAAACAAATAGTTGGTTGAAAATAAAGTATTTATGGATAATTTCTAACCAATTATGTGTTTGCATCATTTTTATGGTATATATATTGAATTAATAACAATAAACTGAAAATTTACAGAAACGTGAAATAACGGCAAAATATTGCCTAATTCGATGATATTTTGTTTAAATCACATAAGGGAAAAGGGGGATGATGAACGACAAAATATTGCTAAATTCGATGATTTTTTATACAAACCAAATGCAGGAAAACTAGTTAAAAATGTAATATTATGCGAAATTCTGAGATTTCAAAGCTAAATCACATATCGTGAGAAAACATTAAGTTGTATCGAAATATTGGTATAAACGAATATATTTACTTAAAATCACACTACATGAAAAACGTGAAAAAAGTCACTATATTACCAAATTTGAGGATTTTAACTTCAAATTATAAAGCGAGGTTTCGTATCATTTAGATCCTAGAAAAGACATATTAAAATGTTGGTTCCAGTACAAATGATAAAAATCGATGTGTTTTCATTAGAATTAACTAAAATGTTCCTGATTTTCCGTTTATATTACCAATGGAAGATGTACTCTCTTCAGCCTCTGCATCCATCTCTTGAGCCTCTGCATCATTCTCCTAAGCCTCTCCATCCCTCACTTGAGTCTCTGCATCCCTCTCGTGAGCCTGTGCATCCCTTTCTTGAGCCTCTGCATCGCTCTCTTGAACTGCTGCATACCTTTCATGAGCCTCTGCATCCCTCTCTTGAGCCTTTGCATCACTCTCTTAAGCCTCGGCATCCCTCCCTTGAGCCTCAGCATCCCTCTCATGAGCCTCTGCATCCCTCTCTTGAGCCTCTGCATCACTCTCTTAAGCCTCTGCATCACGCTCTTAAGCCTCTGCATCACTTTCTTGATCCTCTGCATCCCTCTCTTGAGTCTCTGCATCACTCACTTGAGCCTCTGCATCACCCTCTTAAGCCTCTGCATCTCTCTTTTAAGCCGCTGCATCACTTTCTTAAGCCTCTGCATCCCTCTCTTGAGCATCTGCATCCCTATCCTGAAATCCTGCATCCCTCTTTTGAGCCTCTGCATCCCTCTCCTGTGCCTTTGCATCACTCTCTTAAGCCTCTGCATCCCTCTCTTGATCCTCTGCATAACTATCGTAAACCTCTGCATCACTCTCTTGAGCTTCTGCATCACTCTCTTGAGCATATGCATCACTCTCTTGAGCCTCTACAACACTATCTTGAGCCTCTGCATTACTCTCCTAAGCCTCTGAATCCCTCTCTTGAGCCTCTGAATCCCTCTCTTGAGCCTCTGCATCACTCTCTCGAGCCTCTGCATCACTCTCACGAGCCTCTGCATCATTCTCTTGAGCCTCTGCATCCCTCTCCTAAGCCTCTACATCATTCTCTTGAGCCTCTGCATCATTCTCTTGAGCCTCTGCATCCCTCTCTTAAGCCTCTACATCATTCTATTGACCCTCTGCATCATTCTCTTGAGCCTCTGCAATACTCTCTTGAGCCTCTGCATCACTCTCTTAAGCCTCTGCATCTCTCTCTTCAGCCTCTGCATCACTCTCTTGAGCCTCTGCATCCCTCTCTGGAGCCTCAGCATCCCTCTCTTGTGCCTCTGCAGCACTCTTTTGAGCCTCTGCATCATTCTCTTGAGCCTCAGCATCCCTCTCATAAACCTCTGCATCACTCTCGTGAGCCTCTGCATCCCTCTCTTAAGCCTTTGCATCACTAGTTTGAGCCTCTGCATCCCTCTCTTGAACTCCTGCATCCTTCTCATGAGCCTCTGCATCCCTCTATTGAGCCTTTGCTTCACTCTCTTAAGCCTTTGCATTCCTCTCTTGAGCCTCTGCATCACTCTAAAGTGTCTCTGCATCCCTCTCTTGAGCCTCTGCATCACTCTCTTGAGCCCCTGCATCCCTCTCTTGAGCCTTTGCATTACTCTCTTGAGCCTCTGCATCCCTCTCTTAAGCCACTGCATCACTCTCTTCAGCCTCTGCATCACTCTCTTGAGCGTCTGCATCCCCTCTCATAAGCCTCTGCACCACTCTCTTAAGCCTTTGAATTCACTCTCTTGAGCTTCAGCATCACTCTCTTGAGCATCTGCATCCCTCTCTTGAGCCTCTGCATCACTCTCGTGAGCCTCTGCATCACTCTCTTGAGCCTCTGCATAACTCTCTTGAGTCTCTGCATCACTCTCTTGAGCCTCTGCATCCCTCTTTTGAGCCTCTGCAACACTCTCCTCAGACTCTGCATCACTCGCTTAAGCCTCTGCATCCCTCTCTTGAGCCTCTGAATCCCTCTCTTGAGCCTCTGCATCACTCTCTCGAGCCTTTGCATCACTCTCTTCATCCTCTGGGTCCCTCTCTTGAGCATCTGCATCACTCTCATGGGCCCCTGCATCCCTCTCGTGAGCCTCTGCATTACTCTCTTGAGCCTCTGCATCACCCTCCTATGCCTCTGCATCCCTATTTTGAGCCTCTGCATCACTTTCTCAAGCCTCTGCATCATTCTCTAGAGCCTCTGCATCATTCTCTTGAGCCTCTGCATCCCTCTCTTAAGCCTCTACATCATTCTATTGAGCCTCTGCATCATTCTCGTGAGCCTCTGCAATACTCTCTTGAGCCTCTGCATCACTCTCTTAAGCCTCTGCATCTCTCTCTTCAGCCTCTGCATCACTCTCTTGAGCCTCTGCATCCCTCTCTGGAGCCTCAGCGTCCCTCTCTTGTGCCCCTGCAGCACTCTCTTGAGCCTCTGCATCATTCTCTTGAGCCTCAGCATCCCTCTCATAAACCTCTGCATCACTCTCGTGAGCCTCTTCATCCCTCTCTTGAGCCTTTGCATCACTCTTTTAAGCCTCTGCATCCCTCTCTTGAGCCTCTGAATCCCTCTCTTGATCCTCTGCATCACTCTCTAGATCCTCTGCGTCACTCTCTTGAGCCTCTGCATCACTCTCTTCAGCCTCTGCATCCATCTCTTGAGCCTCTGCATCATTCTCCTAAGCCTCTCCATCCCTCACTTGAGTCTCTGCATCCCTCTCGTGAGCCTGTGCATCCCTTTCTTGAGCCTCTGCATCGCTCTCTTGAACTGCTGCATACCTTTCATGAGCCTCTGCATCCCTCTCTTGAGCCTTTGCATCACTCTCCTAAGCCTCTGCATCCCTCCCTTGAGCCTCAGCATCCCTCTCATGAGCCTCTGCATCCCTCTCCTGAGCCTCTGCATCACTCTCTTAAGCGTCTGCATCACGCTCTTAAGCCTCTGCATCACTCTCTTGATCCTCTGCATCCCTCTCTTGAGTCTCTGCATCACTCTCTTGAGCCTCTGCATCACCCTCTTAAGCCTCTGCATCCCTCTTTTAAGCCGCTGCATCACTTTCTTAAGCCTCTGCATCCCTCTCTTGAGCATCTGCATCCCTATCCTGAAACCCTGCATCCCTCTTTTGAGCCTCTGCATCCCTCTCCTTTGCCTTTGCATCACTCTCTTAAGCCTCTGCATCCCTCTCTTGATCCTCTGCATAACTATCGTAAACCTCTGCATCACTCTCTTGAGCTTCTGCATCACTCTCTTGAGCATATGCATCACTCTCTTGAGCCTCTGCAACACTATCTTGAGCCTCTGCATTACTCTCCTAAGCCTCTGAATCCCTCTCTTGAGCCTCTGAATCCCTCTCTTGAGCCTCTGCATCACTCTCTCGAGCCTCTGCATCACTCTCATGAGCCTCTGCATCATTCTCTTGAGCCTCTGCATCCCTCTCCTAAGCCTCTACATCATTCTCTCGAGCCTCTGCATCATTCTCTTGAGCCTCTGCATCCCTCTCTTAAGCCTTTTCATCATTCTATTGAACCTCTGCATCATTCTCTTAAGCCTCTGCAATACTCTCTTGAGCCTCTGCATCACTCTCTTAAGCCTCTGCATCTCTCTCTTCAGCCTCTGCATCACTCTCTTGAGCCTCTGCATCCCTCTCTGGAGCCTCAGCATCCCTCTCTTGTGCCTCTGCAGCACTCTCTTGAGCCTCTGCATCATTCTCTTGAGCCTCAGCATCCCTCTCATAAACCTCTGCATCACTCTCGTGATCCTCTGCATCCCTCTCTTAAGCCTCTGCATCACTAGTTTGAGCCTCTGCATCCCTCTCTTGAACTCCTGCATCCTTCTCATGAGCCTCTGCATCCCTCTATTGAGCCTTTGCTTCACTCTCTTAAGCCTTTGCATTCCTCTCTTGAGCCTCTGCATCACTCTAAAGAGTCTCTGCATCCCTCTCTTGAGCCTCTGCATCACTCTTGAGCCTCTGCATCCCTCTCTTGAGCCTTTGCATTACTCTCTTGAGCCTCTGCAACCCTCTCTTAAGGCTCTGCATCACTCTCTTGAGCTTCAGCATCACTCTCTTGAGCATCTACATCCCTCTCTTGAGCCTCTGCATCACTCTCTTGAGCCTCTGCATAACTCTCTTGAGTCTCTGCATCACTCTCTTGAGCCTCTGCATCCCTCTTTTGAGCCTCTGCAACACTCTCCTCAGACTCTGCATCACTCTCTTAAGCCTCTGCATCCCTCTCTTGAGCCTCTGAATCCCTCTCTTGAACCTCTGCATCACTCTCTCGAGCCTCTGCATCACTCTCTTCATCCTCTGCGTCCCTCTCTTGAGCATCTGCATCACTCTCATGGGCCCCTGCATCCCTCTCGTGAGCCTCTGCATTACTCTCTTGAGCCTCTGCATCACCCTCCTATGCCTCTGCATCCCTATTTTGAGCCTCTGCATCACTTTCTCAAGCCTCTGCATGCCTTTCCGAATATATGCCAATTACTGGGAACAGCGATGTAGCACATTTTGCCCAAACCCTCCCTCCAATTTTCAAAATATCCTAAACAACCCAAATTCTACGCTTGACCCATATTTTTTACCCAAATTCTGGCTCTCTGCACGTATTCGCAGTTTGAAATTACAAATTTTTTACCGAAAATATGCCAATTACTGAAAGCAGCGATGGATCACATTTTGCCCAAACTCTCCCTGCAGTTTATAAAATATCCCAAACATCCGAAAATCGGCGCTTGAGCCCTATTTTAAAGGAAAATTCTGGCTCTCTGCACGTAATCGCCGTTTGGAATTACAATATTTTTACCCAAAATATGCCAATTACTAAAAGCGGCGATGGGGCACATTTTGTCCAAACCCTCCCTGCAGTTTCTAGATATCCCAAACATCACAATTTCGACGCTTGATCCATATTTTGGAGCCAAATTCGCGCTCTCTGCACGTATTCGCACTTTGAAATTACGACTTTTTATACCGAAAATATGCCAATTTCTGAGAGCGACGATTGGTCACCTTTTGCCCAAACCCTCCCTGCAGTTTTCAAAATATCCCAAACATCTCAAATGCGACCCTTGAGTTATATTTTGGAGCCAAATTCCTGCTCCCTGCACGCATTCGCAGATTGAAATTACGACGTTTTAAACTGAAAATATGCAAATTACTGAAAGCGGCGATGATCACATTTTGCCAAACCCTCCATGCAGTTTTTAAAATATCCCAAAAATCCCAATTTCGACGCTTGAGCCATATTTAGTAGGCAAATTCTGGCTCTCTGCACGTAATCGCCGTTTGAAATTACGACTTTTTATACCGAAAATATGCCAAGTACTGAGAGCGGCGATGAGTCAATTTTTGCCCAAACCCTCCCCGGCAGTTTTCAAAATATCCCGAACATCTGATATTCGATGCTTGAACCATATGTAGGAGCCAAATTCTGGCTCTCTGCACGAATTCGCAGTTACAAATTACGACTTTTTATCCCGAAATTATGCCTATTACTTGGAGCAGCGATGGGTCACATTTTGCCCAAATCCCCCTACAGTTTTCAAAATATTCTAAACATCCCAAATTCAACGCTTGAGCCATGTTTTGTAGCCAAATTTTGGCTCTCTGCACGTATTCGCCGTTTGAAATTACGAATTTATATACCGAATATATGCAAATTAATGTAATCGGCGATTTGTCACATTTTGCCCAAACCCTCCCTGCAGTTTTCAAAATATCCCAAACATCCCAAATTCGACGCTTGAGCAAAATTTTGAAGAAAAAACTCTCGCTATCTGCACGTATTTGCAGTTTGAAATTACGACTTTTTATTCCGAATATATGCCTATTACTTGGAGCAGCGATGGGTCACATTTTGCCCAAACCTCCCCAGCAGTTTTCAAAATATCACAAACATCCCAAATTCGACTCTTGAGCCATATTTTGGAGCTAAATTCTGGCTCTCTTCACGTATTCGGGGATTTAAATTTCGACTTTTTATACCGAAAATATGCCAATTACTGAGAGCGGCGATGTGTCACATTTTGCCCAATTTCCCCTGCAGTTTTCAAAATGACCCAAACATCTCAAATGCGACCCTTGAGCTATATTTTGGACCCTTATTTTGGCTCTCTGCACGTGTTCGCAGATTGAAATTACGATTTTTTATACAGAAAATATGCAAATTATTGAAAGTGGCGAAGGATCACATTTTTTCCAAACCCTCCCTGCAGTTTTTAAAATATCCCAAAAATTCAAAATTAGACGCTTGAGCCATATTTTGGAGGCAAATTCTGGCTTTCTGCACGTAATCGCCGTGTGAAATTACGACTTTTTATACCCAAAATATGCCAGTTACTGTAAGCGGCGATGGGTCACATTTTGCCCAAACCCTCCCTGCATTTTTTAAGATATCCCAAACATCCCAAATTCGACGCTTGAGCCATATTTTGGAGCCAAATTCTGGCTTTCTGCACGTATTCGCAGTTTGAAATTACGACTTTTTATACCGAAAATAGGCCTATTACTGAGTGCGGCGATGGGTCACATTTTGCCCAAACCCTCCCTGCAGTTGTCAAAATATCCCAAACATCCCAAATTCAAAGATTGAGTAATAATTAGGAGCCAATTTCTGGCTCTCTGCACGCATTCGCAATTTGAAATTACGACTTTTTATGCCGAAAAAAGGCCAATTACTGAGTGCAGCGATGGGTCACATTTTGCCCAAACCCTCCCTGCAGTTTTCAAATTATCCCAAACATCCGAAATTCGACGCTTGAGCCATATTTTGGAGCCAAATTCTGGCTCTCTGCACGTATTCGCCGTTTGAAATTACGACTTTTTATACCGAAAATATGCAAATTTCTGAGAGTAGCGATAGGTCACATTTTGCCCAAACCCCCCTGCAGTTTTCAAAATATTCAAAACATCCCAAATTAAACGCTTGAGCCATATTTTGGAGCCAAAATTTGGCTCTCTGCACGTATTCGCCGTTTGAAATTACGACTTTTTATCCCGAAATTATGCCTATTACTATAGGCGGCGATGAATCACATTTTGCCCAAACCCTCCCTGCAGTTTTCAAGATTTCCCAAACATCCCAATTTCAACGCTTGATCCATATTTTGGAGCCAAATTCTCGCTCTCTGCATGTATTCGCATTTTGAAATTATGACATTTTATACCGAAAATAGGACAAATACTGAGACCGTCGATGGGTCACATTTTGCCCAAACCCACCCTGCAGTTTTCAAAATATCCCAAACATCAAAAATTGGTCGCTTGAGCCATATTTTGGAGCCAAATTCTGGCTTTCTGCACGTATTCGCAATTTGAAATTACGACTTTTTATACCGAAAATATGCCAATTACTGAGAGCAGCGATGGGTCACATTTTGCCTAAACGCTCCCTACAGTTTTCAAAATATCCCAAACATCCCAAATTCAACGCTAGAGTAATATTTAGGAGCCAAATTCTGGCTCTCTGCACGTATTCGCAGTTTGAAACTACGACTTTTTATACCGAAAATATGCCAATTACTGAGTGCTGCGAAAAGGCACATTTTGCCCAAACCCTCCCTGCAGTTTTGAAAATAACCCAAACATCCCAAATTCGACTCTTGAACCATATTTTGGAGCCAAATTCTGGCTCTCTGCACGTATTCGCCGTTTGAATTTACGACTTTTTATACCGAAAATATGCAAATTTCTGTGAGCAGCGATGGGTCACACTTTGCCCAAACCCCCCATGCAGTTTTCAAAATATTTCAAACATCCCAAATTCGAACCTTGTGCCATATTTTGGAGTCAAATTCTGGCTCTCTGTATGTATTCGCAGTTTGAAATTAAGACTTTTCATACCAAAATATGCCAATTACTGAGAGCGGCGATGGGTCACATTTTGCCCAAACCCACCCTGCAGTTTTCAAAATATCCCAAACATCCCAAATTCGATGCTTGAGCCATACTTTTGAAGCTAAATTCTGGCTCTCTGCACGTATTCGCAGATTGAAATTACGACTTTTTATGCCGAATATATACCAATTACCGAGAGCAGCGATGGGTCACATTTTGCCCAAACCTCCCGTGTAGTTTTCAAAATATCATAAACATCGCAAATTCGACGCTTGAGCCATATTTTGGAGCCAAATTGTGGTTCTCTTCACGTATTCGCAGTTTGATATTACGACTTTTTATACCGAAAATATGCCAATTACTGATAGCGTCGATGGGTCACATTTTGCCCAAGCCCCTCTGCAGTTTTCAAAATTTTTCAAACATCCCAAATTCGACGCTTGAGCCATATTTTGGAGCCAAATTATGGCTCTCTGCACGTATTCGCAGTATGAAATTACGACTTTTAAAGCCGAATATAAGCCAATTACTGGGAGCGGCGATGGGTCACATTTTGGCCAAACCCCCCTGCAGTTTTCAAAATATGACAAACATCCCAAATTCGACGCTTGAGCCATATTTTGGAGCCAAATTATGGCTCTCTGCACGTATTCGCTGTTTGAAATTACGAATTTATATTTAGAAAATATGCCAATTGATGAAAGCGGCGATGGATCACATTTTGCCCAAACACTCCCTGCAGTTTTAAAAATATCCCAAACATCACAAATTCGACGCTTGAGCCATATTTTGGAGCCAAATTCTGGCTCTCTGCACGTATTCGCTGTTTGAAATTACGACTTTTTATACAGAAAATATGCCAATTACTGAAAGCGGCGATGGATCACATTTTGCCCAAACTCTCACTGCAGTTTATAAAATATCCCAAACATCCCAAAATCGGCGCTTGAGCCCTATTTTAAAGGGGAATTCTGGCTCTCTGCACGTAATCGCCGTTTGAAATTACAATATTTATATACAAAATATGCCAATTACTGAAAGCGGCGATGGGTCACATTTTGTCCAAACCCTCCCTGCAATTTTTAGATATCCCAAACATCCCAATTTCGACGCTTGATCCATATTTTGGAGCCAAATTCGCGCTCTCTGCACGTATTCGCACTTTGAAATTACGACTTTATATACCGAAAATATGCCAATTACTGAGAGCGGCGATGAGTCAATTTTTGCCCAAACCCTGCCCGGCAGTTTTCAAAATATCCCGAACATCCGAAATTCGATATGGCTTGAGCTATATGTAGGAACCAAATTGTTCCTCTCTGCACTAGTTCCCAGTTTGAAATTACGACTTTTTATACCGAAAATATGCAAACTTCTGAGAACAGCGATGGGTCACATTTTGCCCAAACCCTCCCTGCAGTTTTTAAGATATTCCAAATATCCAAAGTTTGACGCTTGATCCATATTTTGGAGCCAAATTCTCGCTCTCTGCACGTATTCGTACTTTGAAATTACGACTTTTTTTACCGAAAATATGCCAATTTCAATATGCGAACACGTGCATAGAGCCAGAATTTGGCTCCAAAATATGGCTCAAGGTTCGCATTTGAGATGTTTTGGATATTATGAAAACTGCATGGGGAATTGGGCAAAATGTGACACATCGCCGCTCTCAGAAGTTTGCATATTTGTAATTGGCATATTTTCGGAATAAAAAGTCGTAATTTCAATCCCCGAATACGTGAAGAGAGCCAGAATTTAGCTCCAAAATTTGGCTCAAGAGTCGTATTTGGGATGTTTGTGATATTTTGAAAACTGCTGGGGGGGGGGGGTTTGGGCAAAATGTGACCCATCGCTGCTCAGAGTAATAGGCATATATTCGGAATAAAAAGTCGTAATTTCAAACTCCGAATACGTGCAGAGAGCGAGAATTTTTGCTCCAAAATATTGCTCAAACGTCGAATTTGGGATGTTTGGGATATTTTGAAAACAGCAGTTAGGGTTTGGGCAAAATGTGACAAATCGCCGCTTTCATTAATTGGCATATTTTCGGTATAAAATTCGTAATTTCAAAGGGCGAATACGTGCAGAGAGCCAAAATTTGGCTCCAAAATATGGCTTTTGAGCCATACTTTTGAAGCTAAATTCTGGCTCTCTGCACGTATTCGCAGATTGAAATTACGACTTTTTATACCGAATATATACCAATTACCGGGAGCAGCGATGGGTCACATTTTGCCCAAACCTCCCGTGCAGTTTTCAAAATATCACAAACATCGCAAATTCGACGCTTGAGCCATAATTTGGAGCCAAATTGTGGCTCTCTTCACGTATTCGCAGTTTGAAATTACGACTTTTTATACCGAAAATATGCCAATTACTGATAGCGTCGATGGGTCACATTTTGCCCAAGCCCCTCTGCAGTTTTCAAAATTTTTCAAACATCCCAAATTCGACGCTTGAGCCATATTTTGGAGCCAAATTATGGCTCTCTGCACGTATTCGCAGTATGAAATTACGACTTTTAAAGCCAAATATATGCCAATTACTGGGAGCGGCGATGGGTCACATTTTGGCCAAACCCCCCTGCAGTTTTCAAAATATGACAAACATCCCAAATTCGACGCTTGAGCCATATTATGGAGCCAAATTATGGCTCTCTGCACGTATTCGCTGTTTGAAATTACGACTTTTTATACAGAAAATATGCCAATTACTGAAAGCGGCGATGGATCACATTTTGCCCAAACTCTCCCTGCAGTTTATAAAATATCCCAAACATCCCAAAATCGGCGCTTGAGCCCTATTTTAAAGGAGAATTCTGGCTCTCTGCACGTAATCGCCGTTTGAAATCACAATATTTATATACAAAATATGCCAATTACTGAAATCGGCGATGGGTCACATTTTGTCCAAACCCTCCCTGCAATTTTTAGATATCCCAAACATCCCAATTTCGACGCTTGATCCATATTTTGGAGCCAAATTCGCGCTCTCTGCACGTATTCGCACTTTGAAATTACGACTTTATATACCGAAAATATGCCAATTACTGAGAGCGGCGATGAGTCAATTTTTGCCCAAACCCTGCCCGGCAGTTTTCAAAATATCCCGAACATCCGAAATTCGATATGGCTTGAGCTATATGTAGGAACCAAATTGTTGCTCTCTGCAGGAATTCCCAGTTTGAAATTACGACTTTTTATACCGAAAATATGCAAACTTCTGAGAGCAGCGATGGGTCACATTTTGCCCAAACCCTCCCTGCAGTTTTTAAGATATCCCAAACATCCAAATTTTGACGCTTGATCCATATTTTGGAGCCAAATTCTCGCTCTCTGCACGTATTCGCACTTTGAAATTACGACTTTTTTTACCGAAAATATGCCAATTTCAATATGCGAACACGTGCAGAGAGCCAGAATTTGGCTACAAAATATGGCTCAAGGGTCGCATTTGAGATGTTTTGGATATTATGAAAACTGCATGGGGAATTGGGCAAAATGTGACACATCGCCGCTCCCAGTAATTGGCATATTTTCGGAATAAAAAGTCGTAATTTCAATCCCCGAATACGTGAAGAGAGCCAGAATTTAGCTCCAAAATTTGGCTCAAGAGTCGAATTTGGGATGTTTGTGATATTTTGAAAACTGCTGGGGGGGGGGGGGGTTTGGGCAAAATGTGACCCATCGCTGCTCCAAGTAATAGTCATATATTCGGAATAAAAAGTCGTAATTTCAAACTCCGAATACGTGCAGAGAGCGAGAATTTTTGCTCCAAAATATTGCTCAAGCGTCGAATTTGGGATGTTTGGGATATTTTGAAAACAGCAGTTAGGGTTTGGGCAAAATGTGACAAATCGCCGCTTTCATTAATTGGCATATTTTCGGTATAAAATTCGTAATTTCAAACGGCGAATACGTGCAGAGAGATAAAATTTGGCTCCAAAATATGGCTCAAGCGTTGAATTTGGAATGTTTGGAATATTTTGAAAACTGCAAGGGGGTTTGGGCAAAATGTGACCCATCGCTGCTCTCAGAAATTTACATATTTTCGGTATAAAATTTCGTAAATTCAAACGGCGAATACGTGCAGAGAGCCAGAATTTGGCTCCAAAATATGACTCAAGCGTCGAATTTGGGATGTTTGGGATATTTTGAAAACTGCAGGGAGTGTTTGGGCAAAATGTGATTCATCGCCGCCTATAGTAATTAGCATAATTTCGGGATAATAATCCGTAATTTCAAACGGCGAATACGTGCAGAGAGCCAAAATATGGCTCCAAAATATTGCTCAAGCGTCGAATTTGGGATGTTTGGGGGAATTTGAAAACTGCAGGGAGGGTTTGGGCAAAATGTGACCAATCGCCGCACTCAGTAATTGGCGTATTTGCGGTATAAAAAGTCGTAGTTTCAAACTGCGAATACGTGCAGAGACCCAGAATTTGGCTCCTAAATACTACTCAATCGTTGAATTTGGGACGTATTAGATAATTGAAAACTTCAGGGAGCGTTTTGGCAAAATGTGACCATCGCCGCTTTCAGTAATTGGCTTATTTTCGGTATAAAAAGTCGTAGTTTCAAACTGCGAATTACTCTAGCGTCGAATTTGGGATGTTTGGGATATTTTGAAAACTGCAGGGTGCGTTTAGACAAAATGTCACCCATCGCGGCTTTCAGTAATTGGCATATTTTCAGTACAAAATGTCGTAATTTCATACTGCGAATACGTGCAGAAAGCCAGAATTTGGCTCCAAAATATGGCTCAAGCGACGAATTTGGGATGTTTGGGATATTTTGAAAACTGCAGGGTGGGTTTGGGCAAAATGTGACCCATCGCCGGTCTCAGTAATTGTCATATTTCCGGTATAAAAAGTCGTAATTTGAAAGTGCGAATACATGCAGAGAGCGAGAATTTGGATCCAAAATATGGATCAAGCGTCGAAATTGGGATGTTTGGGATATTTTGAAAACAGCAGTTAGGGTTTGGGCAAAATGTGACAAATCGCCGCTTTCATTAATTGGCATATTTTCGGTATAAAATTCGTAATTTCAAACGGCGAATACGTGCAGAGAGATAAAATTTGGCTCCAAAATATGGCTCAAGCGTTGAATTTGGAATGTTTGGAATATTTTGAAAACTGCAAGGGGGTTTGGGCAAAATGTGACCCATCGCTGCTCTCAGAAATTTACATATTTTCGGTATAAAAATTCGTAAATTCAAACGGCGAATACGTGCAGAGAGCCAGAATTTGGCTCCAAAATATGACTCAAGCGTCGAATTTGGGATGTTTGGGATATTTTGAAAACTGCAGGGAGGGTTTGGGCAAAATGTGATTCATCGCCGCCTATAGTAATTAGCATAATTTCGGGATAAAAATTCGTAATTTCAAACGGCGAATACGTGCAGAGCCAAAATTTGGCTCCAAAATATTGCTCAAGCGTCGAATTGTGGATGTTTGGGGGAATTTGAAAACTGCAGGGAGGGTTTGGGCAAAATGTGACCAATCGCCGCACTCAGTAATTGGCGTATTTGCGGTATAAAAAGTCGTAGTTTCAAACTGCGAATACGTGCAGAGACCCAGAATTTGGCTCCTAAATACTACTCAATCGTTGAATTTGGGACGTATTAGATAATTTAAAACTTCAGGGAGCGTTTTGGCAAAATGTGACCATCGCCGCTTTCAGTAATTGGCTTATTTTCGGTATAAAAAGTCGTAGTTTCAAACTGCGAATTACTCTAGCGTCGAATTTGGGATGTTTGGGATATTTTGTAAACTGCAGGGTGCGTTTAGACAAAATGTCACCCATCGCGGCTTTCAGTAATTGGCATATTTTCGGTACAAAATGTCGTAATTTCAAACTGCGAATACGTGCAGAAAGCCAGAATTTGGCTCCAAAATATGGCTCAAGCGGCGAATTTGGGATGTTTGGGATATTTTGAAAACTGCAGGGTGGGTTTGGGCAAAATGTGACCCATCGCCGGTCTCAGTAATTGTCATATTTCCGGTATAAAAAGTCGTAATTTGAAAGTGCGAATACATGCAGAGAGCGAGAATTTGGATCCAAAATATGGATCAAGCGTCGAAATTGGGATGTTTGGGATATCTTGAAAACTGCAGGGAGGGTTTGGGCAAAATGTGATTCATCGCCGCACTCAGTAATTGGCATATTTTGGGTATAAAAAGTCGTAATTTCAAACTGCGAATACGTGCAGAGAGCCGGAATTTGACTCCAAAATATGGCACAAGGGTCAGATTTGGGATGTTTGAGATATTCTGAAAACAGCATGTGGGGTTTGGGCAAAACGTGACCCATCGCCGCTTTCAGTAATTGGCATATTTTCGGTATAAAAAGTCGTAATTTCAAAGTGCGAATTCCTAAAGAGAGCGAGAATTTGGCTCCAAAATATTGATCAAGAGAGGGATGCAGAGGCTTAAGAAATTGATGCAGAGGCTCAAGAGAGTGATGCAGAGGCTCAAGAGAGTGATGCAGAGGCTCAAGAGAGTGATGCAGAGGCTCAAGAAAGTGATGCAGACGATCAAGAGAGTGATGCAGAGGCTCAAGAGAGTGATGTAGATGATCAAGAGAGGGAAGCAGAGGCTTAGGAGAGTGATGCAGAGGCTGAAGAGAGTGATGCAGATGCTCTAGAGAGTGATGCAGAGGCTTAAGCGAGTGATTCAGAGGCTTAAGAGAGGGATGCAGAGGCTCAAGAGAGGGATGCAAAGGCTCAAGAGAGTTATTCAGAGGCTTACGAGAGTGATGCAGAGGATCAAGAGAGTGATGCAGAGGCTCGAGAGAGTTATGCAGAGGCCTCAAGAAAGGGATTCAGAGGCTAAAGAGAGTGACGCAGAGGCTGAAGAGAGTCTGGCAGAGGCTCAAGAGAGGGATGAAGAGGCTGAAAAGAGTGATGCATAGGCTCAAGAGAGGGATGCAGAGGCTCAAGAGAGTGATTCAGAGGCTTGCGAGAGTGATGCAGAGGCTTAAGAGAGTGAGGTAGAGGCTTAGGAGAGGGATGCAGGTTCTCAATTGAGTGATGCAGAGGCTTAAGAGGGTGATGCAGAGGCTCAAGAGAGTGATGCAGAGGCTCAAGAGAGTGATGCAGAGGCTCAAGAGAGTGATTCAGAGGCTTAAGAGGGTGATGCAGAGGTTCAAGAGAGGGATGCAGGGGCTCAAGTGAGTGATGCAGAGGCTCAAGAGAGTGATTCAGAGGCTTAAGTGAGGGATGCAGAGGCTCTTGAGAGTGATGCAGAGGCTCAAGAAGAGGCTTAAGAGAGGGATGCAGAGGCTCAAGAGAGGGATGCAGAGGCTCAAGAGAGGGATGCAAAGGCTCAAGAGAGTTATTCAGAGGCTTACGAGAGTGATGCAGAGGATCAAGAGAGTGATGCAGAGGCTCGAGAGAGTTATGCAGAGGCCTCAAGAGAGGGATTCAGAGGCTAAAGAGAGTGACGCAGAGGCTGAAGAGAGTCTGGCAGAGGCTCAAGAGAGGGATGAAGAGGCTGAAAAGAGTGATGCAGAGGCTCAAGAGAGGGATGCAGAGCTCAAGAGAGTGATCCAGAGGCTTACGAGAGTGATGCAGAGGCTTAAGAGAGTGAGGTAGAGGCTTAAGAGAGGGATGCAGGTTCTCAATTGAGTGATGCAGAGGCTTAAGAGGGTGATGCAGAGGCTCAAGAGAGTGATGCAGAGGCTCAAGAGAGTGATGCAGAGGCTCAAGAGAGTGATTCAGAGGCTTAAGAGGGTGATGCAGAGGTTCAAGAGAGGGATGCAGGGGCTCAAGAGAGTGATGCAGAGGCTCAAGAGAGTGATTCAGAGGCTTAAGTGAGGGATGCAGAGGCTCTTGAGAGTGATGCAGAGGCTCAAGAAGAGGCTTAAGAGAAGGATGCAGAGGCTCAAGAGAGGGATGCAGAGGCTCAAGAGAGGGATGCAAAGGCTCAAGAGAGTTATTCAGAGGCTTACGAGAGTGATGCAGAGGATCAAGAGAGTGATGCAGAGGCTCGAGAGAGTTATGCAGAGGCTTACGAGAGTGATGCAGAGGATCAAGAGAGTGATGCAGAGGCTCGAGAGAGTTATGCAGAGGCTCTAGAGAGTGATGCAGAGGCTTAAGCGAGTGATTCAGAGGCTTAAGAGAGGGATGCAGAGGCTCAAGAGAGGGATGCAAAGGCTCAAGAGAGTTATTCAGAGGCTTACGAGAGTGATGCAGATGCTCAAGAGAGTGATTCAGAGGCTTAAGAGGGTGATGCAGAGGTTCAAGAGAGGGATGCAGGGGCTCAAGTGAGTGATGCAGAGGCTCAAGAGAGTGATTCAGAGGCTTAAGTGAGGGATGCAGAGGCTCTTGAGAGTGATGCAGAGGCTCAAGAAGAGGCTTAAGAGAGGGATGCAGAGGCTCAAGAGAGGGATGCAGAGGCTCAAGAGAGGGATGCAAAGGCTCAAGAGAGTTATTCAGAGGCTTACGAGAGTGATGCAGAGGATCAAGAGAGTGATGCAGAGGCTCGAGAGAGTTATGCAGAGGCCTCATGAGAGGGATTCAGAGGCTAAAGCGAGTGACGCAGAGGCTGAAGAGAGTCTGGCAGAGGCTCAAGAGAGGGATGAAGAGGCTGAAAAGAGTGATGCAGAGGCTCAAGAGAGGGATGCAGAGGCTCAAGAGAGTGATCCAGAGGCTTACGAGAGTGATGCAGAGGCTTATGAGAGTGAGGTAGAGGCTTAAGAGAGGGATGCAGGTTCTCAATTGAGTGATGCAGAGGCTTAAGAGGGTGATGCAGAGGCTCAAGAGAGTGATGCAGAGGCTCAAGAGAGTGATGCAGAGGCTCAAGAGAGTGATTCAGAGGCTTAAGAGGGTGATGCAGAGGTTCAAGAGAGGGATGCAGGGGCTCAAGAGAGTGATGCAGAGGCTCAAGAGAGTGATTCAGAGGCTTAAGTGAGGGATGCAGAGGCTCTTGAGAGTGATGCAGAGGCTCAAGAAGAGGCTTAAGAGAGGGATGCAGAGGCTCAAGAGAGGGATGCAGAGGCTCAAGAGAGGGATGCAAAGGCTCAAGAGAGTTATTCAGAGGCTTACGAGAGTGATGCAGAGGATCAAGAGAGTGATGCAGAGGCTCGAGAGAGTTATGCAGAGGCTTACGAGAGTGATGCAGAGGATCAAGAGAGTGATGCAGAGGCTCGAGAGAGTTATGCAGAGGCCTCAAGAAAGGGATTCAGAGGCTAAAGAGAGTGACGCAGAGGCTGAAGAGAGTCTGGCAGAGGCTCAAGAGAGGGATGAAGAGGCTGAAAAGAGTGATGCATAGGCTCAAGAGAGGGATACAGAGGCTCAAGAGAGTGATTCAGAGGCTTACGAGAGTGATGCAGAGGCTTAAGAGAGTGAGGTAGAGGCTTAGGAGAGGGATGCAGGTTCTCAAGTGAGTGATGCAGAGGCTCAAGAGAGTGATTCAGAGGCTTAAGTGAGGGATGCAGAGGCTCTTGAGAGTGATGCAGAGGCTCAAGAAGAGGCTTAAGAGAGGGATGCAGAGGCTCAAGAGAGGGATGCAGAGGCTCAAGAGAGGGATGCAAAGGCTCAAGAGAGTTATTCAGAGGCTTACGAGAGTGATGCAGAGGATCAAGAGAGTGATGCAGAGGCTCGAGAGAGTTATGCAGAGGCCTCAAGAGAGGGATTCCGAGGCTAAAGAGAGTGACGCAGAGGCTGAAGAGAGTCTGGCAGAGGCTCAAGAGAGGGATGAAGAGGCTGAAAAGAGTGATGCAGAGGCTCAAGAGAGGGATGCAGAGGCTCAAGAGAGTGATCCAGAGGCTTACGAGAGTGATGCAGAGGCTTAAGAGAGTGAGGTAGAGGCTTAGGAGAGGGATGCAGGTTCTCAATTGAGTGATGCAGAGGCTTAAGGTGGTGATGCAGAGGCTCAAGAGAGTGATGCAGAGGCTCAAGAGAGAACTCTCGCTCTCTGCACGTATTTGCAGTTTGAAATTACGACTTTTTATTCCGAATATATGCCTATTACTTGGAGCAGCGATGGGTCACATTTTGCCCAAACCTCCTCAGCAGTTTTCAAAATATCACAAACATCCCAAATTCGATTCTTGAGCCATATTTTGGAGCTAAATTCTGGCTCTCTTCACGTATTCGGGGATTTAAATTTCGACTTTTTATACCGAAAATATGCCAATTACTGAGAGCGGCGATGTGTCACATTTTGCCCAATTTCCCCTGCAGTTTTCAAAATGACCCAAACATCTCAAATGCGACCCTTGAGCTATATTTTGGACCCTTATTTTGGCTCTCTACACGTGTTCGCAGATTAAAATTACGACTTTTTATACTGAAAATATGCAAATTATTGAAAGTGGCGAAGGATCACATTTTTTCCAAACCCTCCCTGCAGTTTTTAAAATATCCCAAAAATTCAAAATAAGACGCTTGAGCCATATTTTGGAGGCAAATTCTGGCTTTCTGCACGTAACCGCCGTGTGAAATTACGACTTTTTATACCCAAAATATGCCAGTTACTGTAAGCAGCGATGGGTCACATTTTGCCCAAACCCTCCCTGCATTTTTTAAGATATCCCAAACATCCAAAATTCGACGCTTGAGCCATATTTTGGAGCCAAATTCTGGCTTTCTGCACGTATTCGCAGTTTGAAATTACGACTTTTTATACCGAAAAAAGGCCTATTACTGAGTGCTGCGATGGGTCACATTTTGCCAAAACCCTACCTGTAGTTGTCAAAATATCCCAAACATCCCAAATTCAAAGATTGAGTAATAATTAGGAGCCAATTTCTGGCTCTCTGCACGCATTCGCAATTTGAAATTACGACTTTTTATACCGAAAAAAGGCCAATTACTGAGTGCAGCGATGGGTCACATTTTGCCCAAACCCTCCCTGCAGTTTTCAAATTATCCCAAACATCCGAAATTCGACGCTTGAGCCATATTTTGGAGCCAAATTCTGGCTCTCTGCACGTATTCGCCGTTTGAAATTACGACTTTTTATACCGAAAATATGCAAATTTCTGAGAGTAGCGATAGGTCACATTTTGCCCAAACCCCCCTGCAGTTTTCAAAATATTCAAAACATCCCAAATTAAACGCTTGAGCCATATTTTGGAGCCAAAATTTGGCTCTCTGCACGTATTCGCCGTTTGAAATTACGACTTTTTATCCCGAAATTATGCCTATTACTATAGGCGGCGATGAATCACATTTTGCCCAAACCCTCCCTGCAGTTTTCAAGATTTCCAAAACATCCCAATTTCAACGCTTGATCCATATTTTGGAGCCAAATTCTCGCTCTCTGCATGTATTCGCATTTTGAAATTATGACATTTTATACCGAAAATAGGACAAATACTGAGACCGTCGATGGGTCACATTTTGCCCAAACCCACCCTGCAGTTTTCAAAATATCCCAAACATCAAAAATTGGTCGCTTGAGCCATATTTTGGAGCCAAATTCTGGCTTTCTGCACGTATTCGCAATTTGAAATTACGACTTTTTATACCGAAAATATGCCAATTACTGAGAGCAGCGATGGGTCACATTTTGCCTAAACGCTCCCTACAGTTTTCAAAATATCCCAAACATCCCAAATTCAACGCTAGAGTAATATTTTGGAGCCAAATTCTGGCTCTCTGCACGTATTCGCCGTTTAAATTTACGACTTTTTATACCGAAAATATGCAAATTTCTGTGAGCAGCGATGGGTCACACTTTGCCCAAACCCCCCATGCAGTTTTCAAAATATTTCAAACATCCCAAATTCGAACCTTGTGCCATATTTTGGAGTCAAATTCTGGCTCTCTGTACGTATTCGCAGTTTGAAATTAAGACTTTTCATACCAAAATATGCCAATTACTGAGAGCGGCGATGGGTCACATTTTGCCCAAACCCACCCTGCAGTTTTCAAAATATCCCAAACATCCCAAATTCGATGCTTGAGCCATACTTTTGAAGCTAAATTCTGGCTCTCTGCACGTATTCGCAGATTGAAATTACGACTTTTTATGCCGAATATATACCAATTACCGGGAGCAGCGATGGGTCACATTTTGCCCAAACCTCCCGTGCAGTTTTCAAAATATCACAAACATCGCAAATTCGACGCTTGAGCCATATTTTGGAGCCAAATTGTGGCTCTCTTCACGTATTCGCAGTTTGATATTACGACTTTTTATACCGAAAATATGCCAATTACTGATAGCGTCGATGGGTCACATTTTGCCCAAGCCCCTCTGCAGTTTTCAAAATTTTTCAAACATCCCAAATTCGACGCTTGAGCCATATTTTGGAGCCAAATTATGGCTCTCTGCACGTATTCGCAGTATGAAATTACGACTTTTAAAGCCGAATATAAGCCAATTACTGGGAGCGGCGATGGGTCACATTTTGGCCAAACCCCCCTGCAGTTTTCAAAATATGACAAACATCCCAAATTCGACGCTTGAGCCATATTTTGGAGCCAAATTATGGCTCTCTGCACGTATTCGCTGTTTGAAATTAAGAATTTTTATTCAGAAAATATGCCAATTGATGAAAGCGGCGATGGATCACATTTTGCCCAAACACTCCCTGCAGTTTTCAAAATATCCCAAACATCACAAATTCGAAGCTTGAGCCATATTTTGGAGCCAAATTCTGGCTCTCTGCACGTATTCGCTGTTTGAAATAACGACTTTTTATACAGAAAATATGCCAATTACTGAAAGCGGCGATGGATCACATTTTGCCCAAACTCTCACTGCAGTTTATAAAATATCCCAAACATCCCAAAATCGGCGCTTGAGCCCTATTTTAAAGGAGAATTCTGGCTCTCTGCACGTAATCGCCGTTTGAAATTACAATATTTATATACAAAATATGCCAATTACTGAAAGCGGCGATGGGTCACATTTTGTCCAAACCCTCCCTGCAATTTTTAGATATCCCAAACATCCCAATTTCGACGCTTGATCCATATTTTGGAGCCAAATTCGCGCTCTCTGCACGTATTCGCACTTTGAAATTACGACTTTATATACCGAAAATATGCCAATTACTGAGAGCGGCGATGAGTCAATTTTTGCCCAAACCCTGCCCGGCAGTTTTCAAAATATCCCGAACATCCGAAATTCGATATGGCTTGAGCTATATGTAGGAACCAACTTGTTGCTCTCTGCAGGAGTTCCCAGTTTGAAATTACGACTTTTTATACCGAAAATATGCAAACTTCTGAGAGCAGCGATGGGTCACATTTTGCCCAAACCCTCCCTGCAGTTTTTAAGATATCCCAAACATCCAAAGTTTGACGCTTGATCCATATTTTGGAGCCAAATTCTCGCTCTCTGCACGTATTCGCACTTTGAAATTACGACTTTTTTTACCGAAAATATGCCAATTTCAATATGCGAACACGTGCAGAGAGCCAGAATTTGGCTCCAAAATATGGCTCAAGGTTCGCATTTGAGATGTTTTGGATATTATGAAAACTGCATGGGAAATTGGGCAAAATGTGACACATCGCCGCTCTCAGTAATTGGCATATTTTCGGAATAAAAAGTCGTAATTTCAATCCCCGAATACGTGAAGAGAGCCAGAATTTAGCTCCAAAATTTGGCTCAAGAGTCGAATTTGGGATGTTTGTGATATTTTGAAAACTGCTGGGGGGGGGTTTGGGCAAAATGTGACCCATCGCTGCTCCAAGTAATAGGCATATATTCGGAATAAAAAGTCGTAATTTCAAACTCCGAATACGTGCAGAGAGCGAGAATTTTTGCTCCAAAATATTGCTCAAGCGTCGAATTTGGGATGTTTGGGATATTTTGAAAACAGCAGTTAGGGTTTGGGCAAAATGTGACAAATCGCCGCTTTCATTAATTGGCATATTTTCGGTATAAAATTCGTAATTTCAAAGGGCGAATACGTGCAGAGAGCCAAAATTTGGCTCCAAAATATGGCTTTTGAGCCATACTTTTGAAGCTAAATTCTGGCTCTCTGCACGTATTCGCAGATTGAAATTACGACTTTTTATTCCTAATATATACCAATTACCGGGAGCAGCGATGGGTCACATTTTGCCCAAACCGCCCGTGCAGTTTTCAAAATATCACAAACATCGCAAATTCGACGCTTGAGCCATATTTTGGAGCCAAATTGTGGCTCTCTTCACGTATTCGCAGTTTGAAATTACGACTTTTTATACCGAAAATATGCCAATTACTGATAGCGTCGATGGGTCACATTTTGCCCAAGCCCCTCTGCAGTTTTCAAAATTTTTCAAACATCCCAAATTCGACGCTTGAGCCATATTTTGGAGCCAAATTATGGCTCTCTGCACGTATTCGCAGTATGAAATTACGACTTTTAATGCCGAATATATGCCAATTACTGGGAGCGGCGATGGGTCACATTTTGGCCAAACCCCCTTGCAGTTTTCAAAATATGACAAACATCCCAAATTCGACGCTTGAGCCATATTTTGGAGCCAAATTATGGCTTTCTGCACGTATTCGCTGTTTGAAATTACGAATTTTTATTCAGAAAGTATGCCAATTGATGAAAGCGGCGATGGATCACATTTTGCCCAAACACTCCCTGCAGTTTTCAAAATATCCCAAACATCACAAATTCGACGCTTGAGCCATATTCTGGAGCCAAATTCTGGCTCTCTGCACGTATTCGCTGTTTGAAATTACGACTTTTTATACAGAAAATATGCCAATTACTGAAAGCGGCGATGGATCACATTTTGTCCAAACCCTCCCTGCAATTTTTAGATATCCCAAACATCCCAATTTCGACGCTTGATCCATATTTTGGAGCCAAATTCGCGCTTTCTGCACGTATTCGCACTTTGAAATTTCGACTTTTTATACCGAAAATATGCCAATTACTGATAGCGGCGATGAGTCAATTTTTGCCCAAACCCTGCCCGGCAGTTTTCAAAATATCCCGAACATCCGAAATTCGATATGGCTTGAGCTATATGTAGGAACCAAATTGTTGCTCTCTGCAGGAATTCCCAGTTTGAAATTACGACTTTTTATACCGAAAATATGCAAACTTCTGAGAGCAGCGATGGGTCACATTTTGCCCAAACCCTCCCTGCAGTTTTTAAGATATCCCAAACATCCAAATTTTGACGCTTGATCCATATTTTGGAGCCAAATTCTCGCTCTCTGCACGTATTCGCACTTTGAAATTACGACTTTTTTTACCGAAAATATGCCAATTTCAATATGCGAACACGTGCAGAGAGCCAGAATTTGGCTCCAAAATATGGCTCAAGGGTCGCATTTGAGATGTTTTGGATATTATGAAAACTGCATGGGGAATTGGGCAAAATGTGACACATCGCCGCTCTCAGTAATTGGCATATTTTCGGAATAAAAAGTCGTAATTTCAATCCCCGAATACGTGAAGAGAGCCAGAATTTAGCTCCAAAATTTGGCTCAAGAGTCGAATTTGGGATGTTTGTGATATTTTGAAAACTGCTGGGGGGGGTTTGGGCAAAATGTGACCCATCGCTGCTCCAAGTAATAGGCATATATTCGGAATAAAAAGTCGTAATTTCAAACTCCGAATACGTGCAGAGAGCGAGAATTTTTGCTCCAAAATATTGCTCAAGCGTCGAATTTGGGATGTTTGGGATATTTTGAAAACAGCAGTTAGGGTTTGGGCAAAATGTGACAAATCGCCGCTTTCATTAATTGGCATATTTTCGGTATAAAATTCGTAATTTCAAACGGCGAATACGTGCAGAGAGATAAAATTTGGCTCCAAAATATGGCTCAAGCGTTGAATTTGGAATGTTTGGAATATTTTGAAAACTGGAAGGGGGTTTGGGCAAAATGTGACCCATCGCTGCTCTCAGAAATTTACATATTTTCGGTATAAAAAGTCGTAAATTCAAACGGCGAATACGTGCAGGGAGCCAGAATTTGACTCCAAAATATGACTCAAGCGTCGAATTTGGGATGTTTGGGATATTTTGAAAACTGCAGGGAGGGTTTGGGCAAAATGTGATTCATCGCCGCCTATAGTAATTAGCATAATTTCGGGATAAAAATTCGTAATTTCAAACGGCGAATACGTGCAGAGAGCCAAAATTTGGCTCCAAAATATTGCTCAAGCGTCGAATTTGGGATGTTTGGGGGAATTTGAAAACTGCAGGGAGGGTTTGGGAAAAATGTGACCAATCGCCGCACTCAGTAATTGGCGTATTTGCGGTATAAAAAGTCGTAGTTTCAAACTGCGAATACGTGCAGAGACCCAGAATTTGGCTCCTAAATACTACTCAATCGTTGAATTTGGGACGTATTAGATAATTTAAAACTTCAGGGAGCGTTTTGGCAAAATGTGACCATCGCCGCTTTCAGTAATTGGCTTATTTTCGGTATAAAAAGTCGTAGTTTCAAACTGCGAATTACTCTAGCGTCGAATTTGGGATGTTTGGGATATTTTGAAAACTGCAGGGTGTGTTTAGACAAAATGTGACCCATCGCAGCTTTCAGTAATTGGCATATGTTCGGTACAAAATGTCGTAATTTCAAACTGCGAATACGTGCAGAAAGCCAGAATTTGGCTCCAAAATATGGCTCAAGCGACGAATTTGGGATGTTTGGGATATTTTGAAAACTGCAGGGTGGGTTTGGGCAAAATGTGACCCATCGCCGGTCTCAGTAATTGTCATATTTCCGGTATAAAAAGTCGTAATTTGAAAGTGCGAATACATGCAGAGAGCGAGAATTTGGATCCAAAATATGGATCAAGCGTCGAAATTGGGATGTTTGGGATATCTTGAAAACTGCAGGGAGGGTTTGGGCAAAATGTGATTCATCGCCGCCTATAGTAATTAGCATAATTTCGGGATAAAAAGTCGTAATTTCAAACGGCGAATACGTGCAGAGAGCCAAAATTTGGCTCCAAAATATTGCTCAAGCGTCGAATTTGGGATGTTTGGGGGAATTTGAAAACTTCAGGGAGGGTTTGAGCAAAATGTGACCAATAGCCGCACTCAGTAATTGGCGTATTTGCGTTATAAAAAGTCGTAATTTCAAACTGCGAATACGTGCAGAGAGCCAGAATTTGGCTCCTAAATATTACTCAATCGTTGAGTTTGGGACGTTTGGGATAATTCGAAAACTTCAGGGAGCGTTTAGGCAAAATGTGACCATCGCCGCTTTCAGTAATTGGCTTATTTTCGGTATAAAATGTCGTAATTTCAAACGGCGAATACGTGCAGAGAGCCAGAATTTGGCTCAAAAATATGGCTCAAGCGTCGAAATTGGGATATTTGGGATATTTGAAAACTGCAGGGAGGGTTTGGGCAAAATGTGACCCATCGCCGCTTTCAGTAATTGGCATATTTTCGGTATAAAAAGTCGTAATTTCAAAGTGCGAATTCGTGCAGAGAGCGAGAATTTGGCTCCAAAATATGGATCAAGAGAGGGATGCAGAGGCTTAAGAAATTGATGCAGAGGCTCAAGAGAGTGATGCAGAGGCTCAAGAGAGTGATGCAGAGGCTCAAGAGAGTGATGCAGAGGCTCAAGAAAGTGATGCAGACGATCAAGAGAGTGATGCAGAGGCTCAAGAGAGTGATGTAGATGATCAAGAGAGGGAAGCAGAGGCTTAGGAGAGTGATGCAGAGGCTGAAGAGAGTGATGCAGAGGCTCTAGAGAGTGATGCAGAGGCTTAAGCGAGTGATTCAGAGGCTTAAGAGAGGGATGCAGAGGCTCAAGAGAGGGATGCAAAGGCTCAAGAGAGTTATTCAGAGGCTTACGAGAGTGATGCAGTGGATCAAGAGAGTGATGCAGAGGCTCGAGAACTCTCTCGAGCCTCTGCAGGGAAATTTGGGGACCATATTTATGCAGAGGCCTCAAGAAAGGGATTCAGAGGCTAAAGAGAGTGACGCAGAGGCTGAAGAGAGTCTGGCAGAGGCTCAAGAGAGGGATGAAGAGGCTGAAAAGAGTGATGCATAGGCTCAAGAGAGGGATGCAGAGGCTCAAGAGAGTGATTCAGAGGCTTACGAGAGTGATGCAGAGGCTTAAGAGAGTGAGGTAGAGGCTTAGGAGAGGGATGCAGGTTCTCAATTGAGTGATGCAGAGGCTTAAGATGGTGATGCAGAGGCTCAAGAGAGTGATGCAGAGGCTCAAGAGAGTGATGCAGAGGCTCAAGAGAGTGATTCAGAGGCTTAAGAGGGTGATGCAGAGGTTCAAGAGAGGGATGCAGGGGCTCAAGAGAGTGATGCAGAGGCTCAAGAGAGTGATTCAGAGGCTTAAGTGAGGGATGCAGAGGCTCTTGAGAGTGATGCAGAGGCTCAAGAAGAGGCTCAATAGAGGGATGCAGAGGCTCAAGAGAAGGATGCAGGGGCTCAAGAGAGGGATGCAGAGAATCAAGTGATTGATGCAGAGGCACAAGAGAGGGATGCATAGGCTCTTGAGAGTGACGCAGAGGCTCAAGAGAGAGATGCAGAGGCTTAAGAGAGTGAAGCAAAGGCTCAGGAGGGGGATGCAAAGGCTCATGAGAGGGATTCAAGAGTTCAAGAGAGTGATGCAGACGTTCAAGAAAGGGATGCAGAGGCTTAAGAAAGTAATGCAGAGGCTCAAAAAAGGGATGCAGAGGCTTAAGAAGGTGATGCAGAGGCTCAAGAGAGTGATGCCGAGGCTCAAGAGAGGGATGCAGAGGCTCAAGAAAGTGATGCAGAGGATCAAGAGAGGAAAGCAGAGGCTTAAGAGAGTGATGAAGAAGCTGAAGAGAGTGATGCAGAGGATCAAGAGAGTGATGGAGAGGCTCGAGAGAGAGATGCAGAGGCTCAAAAGAGTTATTCAGAGGCATAGGAGAGTGATGCAGAGGCCACAAGAGAGTGATGCAGAGACTGAAGAGAGTATTGCAGACGCTCAAACAAATGATGCAGAGGCTCAAGAGAGTGATGCAGATGCTCAAGAGAGGGATGCAGAGGCTTACGAGAGTGATGCAGAGGCTGAAGAGAGTGTTCCAGAGGCTTAAGAGAGGGATGCAGAGGCACAAGAGAGTGATGCAAAGCCTCAAAAGAGTGATGCAGAAGCTTAAGAGAGGGATGCAGAGGCTCAAGAGAGGGATGTAGAGGCTCAAGAGAGTGATGCAGAGGCTCAAGAGAATGAAGTAGATTCTTAAGGGAGGGATGCAGAGGTTCAAGAGATTGATGCAGGGGCTCAAGAGAGTTCTGCAATGGTTCAAGAGAGGAATGCTGAGGCTCCAGAGAGGGATGCAGAGGCTTAAGAGAGTGATGCTGAGGCTCAAGAGAGTAATGCAGAGGCTCAAGAGTGTGATGCAGAGGCTCAAGAGAGTGATGCAGAGGATCATGAGAGTGATGCAGAGGCTAAAGAGAGTGATGCAGAGACTCAAGAGGGTAATGCAGAGGCTCAAGAGAGTGATGTAGAGGCTCAAGAGTGTGATGCAGAGGCTCAAGAGAGTGATGCTGAGGATCATGAGAGTGATGCAGCGGCCGAAGAGAGTGATGCAGTGGCTAAAGAGAGCGATGCAGAGGCTGAAGAGAGTGTTGCAGAGGCTTAAGAGAGCGATGCAGAGGCTTAAGAGAGGGATGCAGAGGCTGAAGAGAGTGACGCAGAGGCTTAATAGACAGATGCAGAGGCTCGAGAGAGTGATGCAGAGGCTTAAGAGAGGGATGCAGAGGCTCAAGAGAATGATGCAGAGGCTCAAGAGAGTGCTGCAAAAGGCTCAAAAGAGGGATGCTGAGGCTCCAGATCGGGATGCAGAGGCTCAAGAGAGAAAGGCAGAGGCTCAAGAGAATGATGAAGAGGCTCAAGAGAGTGATGCAGAGGATGAAGAGAGGGATGCAGAGGCTCAAGATAGTGATGCAGAGGCTCAAGAGAGTGATGCTGAGGCTCAAGAGAGTGATATAGAGGATCACGAGAGTGATGCACAGGCTCAAGAGAGTGATACCGAGGCTGAAGAGAGTGATGCAGAGGCTTAAGAGAGGGATGCAGAGGCTCAAGAGAGGGATGCAGGGGCTCAAGAGAGGGATGCAGGGGCTCATGAGAGGGATGCAGGGGCTCAAAAGAGTGATGCAGAGGCTCAATAGAGGGATGCCGAGGCTTAAGAGAGTGATGCAAAGGCTCAATAGAGGGATGCAGAGGCTCATGAGAGGGATGCAGGAGTTCATATGATGGATGCAGAGGCTCAAGAGAGTTATGCAGAGGCTTAAGAGAGGGATGCAGAGGCTCAATAGAGTGATGCAGAGGCTCATGAGAGGGATGCAGAGGCTCAAGAGAATGATGCAGAGGCTCAAGAGATGGATGCTGAGGCTCCAGAGAGGGATGCAGAGGCTCAAGAGAGTGATGCAGAGGCTGAAGAGAGAGATGCAGAGGCTTAAGAGAGTGATGCAGAGGCTCAAGATAGTAATGCAGAGGCTCAAGAGAATGATTCAGAGGCTCAAGAGAATGATGCAGAGGATTAAGAGAGGGATGCAGAGGCATAAGAGAGTGATACAGAGGCTCAAAAGAGTGATGCAGAGGCTCACGAGAGTGATGTAGAGGCTCAAGAGAGTGATGCAGAAGATCATGAGAGTGATGCAGAGGCTCAAGAGAGTGATGGAGAGGATCAAGAGAGGGAAGCAGAGGCTTAAGAGAGTGATACAGAGGCCGACGAGAGTGATGCAGAGGCTTAAGAGAGTGATGCAGAGGCTGAAGAGAGTGTTGCAGAGGATTAAGAGAGTGATGCAGAGGCTCAAGAGAGGGATGCAGAGGCTCAAGAGAGTGATGCAGACTCCTAATAGAGGGATTCAGAGGCTCAAGAGAGTGATGCAGAGGCTTGAGAGAGGGATGCAGAGGCTCAAGAGAATGATGCAGAGGCTCAAGAGAATGATGTAGAGGCTCATGAGAGAATGGCAGAGGCTTAAGAAAGGGATGCAGAGGCTTTAGAGAGGGATGCTGAGGCTCAAGAGAATGATGCAGAGGCTCAAGAGAATGATGTAGAGGCTCTTGAGAGAATGGCAGAGGCTTAAGAGAGGGATGCAGAGGCTCAAGAGAAGGCTGCTTAAAATATTGCTAAATTCGATGATTTTATGTACAAAGAACAATCCAAGAAAACTTGCTTAAAAACACAATATTATGTGAAATTCTGAGGATTCTAGGCCAAATCACATATAGAGAGACAACATGAAGTACTATGAAAATATTAGTAAATTCGTACATTTTAACCTTAAATCACTCTACATGAAAAACATGAAAAAAGTCACTATAATACCAAATTCGAGGATTTTTACATCAAATCATAGAGCGAGGTTGTGTATTATTTTGATCGTTAAAAATGCATATGAAAACGTTGTTACCAATTCATATGATAAAAATCAATGTGTTTTGTTTAGAAATAACTAAAATGTTCCTGAATTCCAAATTATATTGCTCCAAAATATGGCTCTGGTGTCGAATTTGGGATGTTCGGGATATTATGAAAACTGCAGGGGGTTTTGGGCAAAATGTAACCCATCGCTGCTTTCAGTAATTGGCATATTTTTTGTATAAAAAGTCGGAATTTCAAACTGCGAATACGTGCAGAGATCCAGATTTCGGCTCCAAAATGTGGCTCTGGCGTCGAATTTGGGATGTTTGGGATATTTTGAAAACTGATGTTGGGCACAATGTGACCCACCACCGCTTTCAGTAATTGGCATATTTTCGGTATAAAAAAACGGAATTGCAAACTGCGAATACGTGCAGAGAGCCAGATTATAACTCCAAAATGTGACTCTGGCGCCGAATTTGGGATGTTTGGGATATTTTGAAAACTGATGGGAGAGGGGGTTGGGCACAATGTGACCCACCACCGCTTTCAGTAATTCAGTAATCGGTAAAAAATTCGAAATTTCAAACTGCGAATATGTGCAGAGAGACTGATTTTGGCTCCAAAATGTGGCTCTGGCGTCGAATTTGGTATGTTTAGGATATTTTGAAAACTGCAGGGGGTTTGGGCAAAATGTGGTCCACCGCCGCTTTCAGTAACTGACATATTTTCGGAATAAAAAGTCAGAGTTTCAAACTGCGAATACGCGCAGAGAGCCAGAATTTGGCTCCAAAATATGGCTCAGGTGTCGAATTTGGGATGTTTGCGTATTTTTTTGATGAAAAATAGTACTTTACAGGATTTACAGGTCCAGTGCGATGTCCGCTCGGTCGGAGGGGAGCCGGTGAACAGGCGAATCAGGGTAAAGAATATGTCGATTTGCTATTGCATCAACTGGGATTCGATCGGGGACCATAAGGATTATAACCAACGAACTATCTCCGTTTAGACGGTAGGCCTCCAGTTTGTGTGTGTGTACTCACCTATATGTACTCACCTATATGTGCTTGCAGGATCGAGCATTGACTCTTGGATCCCGCCTTTCGAGCATCGGTTGTTTACAGCAATGACTCCTGTCCCATTTCCCTATCATACCTGGTTTTAAAATTATGAATAGTATTTGCTTCCACAACCTGTTCCTGAAGTGCATTCCATTTCCCCACTACTCTCACGCTAAAAGAAAACTTCCTAACATCTCTGTGACTCATCTGAGTTTCAAGCTTCCATCCATGTCCTCTCGTTCTGTTACTATTCCGTGTGAACATTTCGTCTATGTCCACTCTGTCAATTCCTCTGAGTATCTTATACGTTCCTATCATGTCCCCCCTCTCCCTTCTTCTTTCTAGTGTCGTAAGGCACAGTTCCCTCAGGCGCTCTTCATACCCCATCCCTCGTAGCTCTGGGACGAGTCTCGTTGCAAACCTCTGAACCTTTTCCAGTTTCATTATATGCTTCTTCAGATGGGGACTCCATGATGAGGCGGCATACTCTAAGACTGGCCTTACGTAGGCAGTGTAAAGCGCCCTAAATGCCTCCTTACTTAGGTTTCTGAATGATGTTCTAACTTTTGCCAGTGTAGAGTACGCTGCTGTCGTTATCCTATTAATATGTGCCTCAGGAGATAGATTAGGTGTTACGTCCACCCCCAGGCCTCTTTCACGCGTCGTTACAGGTAGGCTGTTCCCCTTCATTGTGTACTGTCCCTTTGGTCTCCTATCTCCTAGTCCCATTTCCATAACTTTACATTTGCTCGTGTTGAATTCTAGTAGCCATTTCTCTGACCATCTCTGCAATCTGTTCAGGTCCTCTTGGAGGATCCTGCAATCCTCATCTGTCACAACTCTTCTCATCAACTTTGCATCATCCGCAAACATCGACATGTAGGACTCTACGCCTGTAAACATGTCGTTAACATATACAAGAAATAGAATTGGTCCCAGCACCGATCCTTGTGGTACTCCACTTGTTACTGTTCGCCAGTCCGACTTCTCGCCCCTTACCGTAACTCTTTGGCTCCTTCCTGTTAGGTAGTTCCTTATCCATTCTAGGACCTTTCCCCCCACCCCCGCCTGCCTCTCGAGCTTGAACAGCAGTCTCATGTGCGGTACTGTATCAAAGGCTTTTTGGCAGTCCAGAAATATGCAGTCTGCCCAACCATCTCTGTCCTGTCTTATCCTCGTTATTTTATCATAGAATTCCAGAAGGTTTGTTAGGCACGATTTCCCTGTCCAGAACCCATGTTGATGTTTGTTCACAAACCTAATGTTCTCCAGGTGTGCAACCAGTCGTAGCCTAATTATTCTTTCCAGTATTTTACAGGGGATGCTTGTCAGTGATACAGGTCTGTAGTTAAGTGCCTCCTCCCTATCTCCTTTCTTGAAGATCGGCACGACATTTGCCTTCTTCCAGCAACTGGGCAATTCTCCTGACATAAGGGACTCATTAAAGATCATTGCCAGAGGCACGCTGAGGGCCTGTGCTGCTTCTTTTAGTATCCACGGTGATACTTTGTCTGGTCCAACTGCTTTAGTTGCATCTAGAGTTGTCAACTGTTTCATTACCTCCTCTGCTGTCACCTCTATATCTGATAGTCTTTCATCTAGGGTAACCCCTTCCAACAATGGGAGCTGCTCAGGCTCGGTAGTGAACACTCCATGGAAACTGGCATTCAGTGCCTCGCAGATTTCCTTGTCACTTTCAGTATATGCCCCCTCTGTCTTCCTTAGTCTTGTCACTTGGTCGTTC